>NC_084800.1:75900199-76203229 GCF_963169125.1 Humulus lupulus
AAGTAGGATTCTGTCCCCTTTTTTCCTATGAGCAACTCAAACAACAATAAAAGCATAGTGCTACCTCCAAAGCAATTTTTGGAGGGATTTGCTGCCTTATATTTTTCCAGTCAATTCCTTTAAAGAATGGATGCATCTTGAGTGCTGCATAACCACCAGGTCCAGCACCTGGTCTCCTGCTAGGATCCAAATCCTGCATAGAGTTGAAGTCAAAAATACAAAACTACAGGAAAGAGAATTGTTTTAACAAAAAATAAAAGAAAAAACTAGCTAGCTTTTTAACAAATTCAAATTGTAGCTATTCCAAAATGAAGGCAAAGTTAGGGATAAGAAGTAGCTTACCAACAATCTGTCAATGAGGTCTCTAGCTTCCTCGGAAAAATAATCAGGAAACCTTATATCGCGGGCTATAATTCTTTGGAAAATAAGCCACTCACTGGCATCTTTGAAAGGAGAAGTTCCTGAAAGCATTTGGTACAAGGTGCAGCCAAGTGCCCAGAGGTCATTACTGTTGGGGGAAAAACAATAATATTACTTGGTGACGCATGACTGAAATAAAATTGGAGAACAATAGCCAACTGCTTGCCCAAAAATTACAAGTATTACACCAAGATTTTTTGCCTCATATGAACAGTGTACCCAAAAGACCACCTACCCAAAAGTTGCAGGAGAAGAATTCAAGACTTCCGGAGGAACGTATGCAGCTGTCCCCACAAATGTGCAGGCCTTATCATCTAAACAAGGCACCAATGAGCAAATTTTCATATGATTTGGTAAAAAAAATATAAAGATCCTCTGCAATAACATCATAAATATATATAGTACCTGATGAAGCATTAGGAAGGACTGTAATCTGACTATCTTGCATAGGTTTTACACTCCCAAAATCAGCAATTTTAATATGGCCATCCACTGTAAGTAGCAAATTCTCGGGCTGCATTTAAGGAATTTTCAGAAATGGTAACTAGAAAACTCTCAGTCTGCATTCCAGAAATTTCAAAATGCTTTACTTTCCACGGAAATTGGGCAAGCATTCAGGAATCTATACCTTTATATCTCGATGAATCAGCCCCATACCATGTATGTATTCAAGTGCATCTACAACTTCTGCTGCATAAAAGCGGGCCTCATCTTCGGACAAACGACCTTTCTGCACATAATTAATGATATCACACAATTAAAAGACCTTTCTGCATTCAAGGAACTAGTTGCACACAATGATATCATTTAAACCAACTTAATAGATACTCAAAATCATTGAAAAATTCATGATATACACAGATATTGAAATGTTTCTTTTTCTTCTTTTTTTTCATTTTTCTTTTTTAGGCCAGTGTATGCAATACAACTTGATTAGAATAATTGAAAATTAAATGTGAGAGTCCATGGCAAAAACCACAGGGGTAAAGCCTGAAAGGAAACCACACATCTAAAATGACAAGAAGAGCACAAAATGTAGAATCTTCTTTTCTCAACTTACCCTGGTTATTTGATCAAAAAGCTCTCCACCCTCACAGGATTCAAGTGCCATGTCTGCAGAAAAAGTCAGATAAAAATGCCAAATGAAAACCAAAAAGGTAAACCACAAAAAATGAAACATGACTGACAAACAACTAGATTATTACTGATACAGAGAAGTGGTAACTGAAAAACATAAACTTACAAGAAATAGCCAAAAAATACCTACATAGTGAAAAGGTATCTTGAAAAGTAAAAAATAGCCGTACAATGCCGGGATGATCTAGCTGATCAAGAACAATACGTTCCAACTTTACATAAGCGGTTTTATTTTCTTTTGTGATGAATTTTTTATCCATTATCTTCAATGCATAAACAATTCCTGTATCCTTCTTCTTAGCCCGCACAACCTGGTGACACATGAACCAAAAACAAGATGCATATATGAACTCCAGATAATATAAGCAACATATATAGTTTCACAACCTTGGTAGCAACTATAGTTTTCAAACACCTAAAAATTGTAGCAATGAAAAATCTCATGTATCAAGATTCTATGGTTTTACAATTTCTTGGGAGAGACAGGGACAAGAATAAACTCATGTAATAGAGGATAAACAATTTCTTGATCAATTGCGTGGTATTAACATCTCTATTGTAACAGCAGCCACCAAAAGAACACAAAAAGAGAGATAAAAGAAGAGCACAAGAGCATGATTAAAATCACACAACATGAATCTATCCTATCAACAAGATAGAGTGAGATAGAGATTGAAAAAGGCTACTGCATAGCTCAAATAAGATATGTTCCTCCAGTGTAATTGCTCATAGAATCACGGGTTTTGCTGAAATTTTATAATTTAGAGAGGTTCATTTGGCAAGTTAGTTTCTATTAAGCAAAATTGCATGAAGAGGTTTCGATGAAACTGAACACAAGTACACTGTACATCGAGGCTATATTCATCTACTTTCTACCAATACAACAATGCTACATAGGATATAGCAGTTGGTGAGTTTTGAGCTCCGACCGAATTCTATGATCTTAAGACTTGTGCCCATAACACTACAAACTGAAAGCTCTGCCATAACCCCGAATGTTTTAAGAAACCAATTAAAAAACTGGCACCAGAGAGCCAAAGATACGACAAAAGAAGCAATTTTCTCGTCAGGACTTCTATGATTGAGTAAATATGTTATTTTTTAGATTCTGTCACACCTTATCCTCATGTCTAGTCCATCAATCCCGCCTTGATCAATACAAAAACACCCCATCGAAAAAGAAAAAAAGTTCAATAAGAATTCATACTAAAGAATGTTTTACAAAATGAATACAAGCTAGCAACTATAATCAGGCTATTCTATAAATATGTAACATATATGTGTGTGTGTGTGTGTGTGTGTGTGTGTGTGTGTGTACGAGCAACTAGCAACACCAAACGATCAAGGCATACCAATTTAGTAAGCTTGAATTCTTACATTCCCTTGAAAGAAAAAAAATAAAATTAAAGCCAACATTATATAATAAAATTAACAAAGCTGGAAACACTAAAAAGCTCATACCTTGGAGTATGAACCAACACCATAGATCTTGCCCAATTCAAAGTCCTGAACGTTGAAATTCTCCTGGGGAGCCCTGAATGCAAAACTTTTGGATCTCTGAACACTGCCACCAACACTACCAGCACCACCTCCATTAGAAGAATTCCCCTGAATCCTCAACTTAGCATCAAAATCCTTCTCCATTGCCAACATCTCTCTCTCTCTCTCTCTAAAACTTCTTCCACATAGCACAACCAACCCACAACTCTCTCTTTTTCTCTATCTACACTCTATCTATCTATCTAATTCCACAAACCCATTTCACCCTTTCTCGCTCTCTCTCTAAAAATATAAGAAAGCAGCCTCGGGAACCGAGCAAAGACCATGAAAACGGATCAGAAAGAAAGAAAGAAAGACCCTATTTTTCTCTCTCTATCCACTGTGAAAAAGAAAAGGTGAAAATGAATTGGATTCCTTATTGTATGTATTCTTATGGGAATATGGGTATGTGTGTAATATGAGAAGGTGACCAGCTTTAGCTTTGGGTTTACAATTTCAAAACCCTAAAAAGTAAAGAGTGATATGGGATTAAGGAATGGTGAAGAGAGAGAAAATAAAGTAAAAAAAATGGTTTCTTTAGCTTAATTAAAAAAGGAAAAGAAAAGATTTTTAATTATGGATGGAGGAGAGGGAGGTATGGGGATTGAAGAGAACAGAGAGTAAGTAGCACATGGGAAGGAATGATGGAGAAGAGTAGTTCCATAACCATTCATTCATACAAACAATTCTATACTTTCTCTCTCTAGATTTAGCACCTAAAAAAGGAAAGCAGAGAGAGACTGGTTGAATTGAATGTTGATCCTCTTCATGCTATTGCTGGTTATGATTGTGAGGAAAAGCTTTAGCTTTGCCTTTGCTTTGCTTTGCTTTCACCACCTCATCAAAATATATTATACTTTTAAAAAAAAAAATTACATCAAAAACAGAAATAATAATTAATAAAATAATGACAACAACATCAAGAACAAGACCACTTTATTGATAGTGATTGAATGCCAAGACTGCTTTATTTGTATTTGGCTTGTAATAGAATGGAATTATTTGAGCTTTAAACTTTCATTTATTGGGAGATAAAAGAAATGCCAATATGTATCATTGTTTTTAACTTTTTTATTTTTAATTATGCACACTAAATATTATATTGATTTTCTTTTTTTAAGTTTTACCCAACCAAAAACAACAATGCACCTTTTATTATAATTATTATTATTATTATTATTATTATTATTTCCTTTTCCTTGTTGGCCATGATGCATTGTCAAGAGAGATGAGCTTCACATTTTCTTATGTCATATCAGACTTTAATTCGATAGGACCAAGAGAAGGCATCACCTTCACAAAATATTGCAATGTGATGTATGATTTAGTAAAGAAGGTTGTTGTGGTAGTTACTTGTTACTTGTTAGTGTAGGGGGAGAGTCACAAGTGACCAGGTCACATTTTTTTGTTTTTTTTGGCTAAGAAAAAAGATTATAATAAAACAAGAAGAAGACTGCTATAGTGGGGGCAATTTTGTAAATCCATCGAGCCTTTCATCTAAGACAACTTAGGCCCTGCTTGTGGTAGTTTTTAAAAAAGTTAAAAGTTGTTTTCTGAAAAGAAAAGAAAAAACGAGCAATTATTGTGATTGTAAACCGTCAGAAAACAACTTGTTCAATAATTTATGCAAAATTTACAATTATAAGCTAAAGTTGTCAAAATTCAACTTTTAGCTTTTTTAAAAAAATAACTTTTTGAAAAAGTTTCACAATTAACTTGTTTATTATATTTCCTCAAAATAAAAATATTTAAAATAAACAATGTTTAATTCTTAAATATTTTTTTTCACAAAATATTTTTATAATTTGTATGTATTAGATATTATTTTATTTTAGTAAGTTTAAATTAACATACGACTTTAATATAGGGTTTATTATACACTATAACATTATTTTTTGTATCCCATAGTATTTTAAATTTTAATTTATCAAAAACTTATCAATTTCATGTTTTAGGAAAAAAAATAAAAAGGAAAATAATTAAAGACATAAAAAATGAGAGTTTTGAGATAACTTAAGTTTTACATATTTAATTATATCATGAACAAGATTATAATATTATCATCATTATAATTTGAATCTTAACTACATCAACTAGTTATAATATATATACACAATAATATATATTATATAATATAATATTTTTTGCATACAAAAGATTAATCCCATGTACATGGCAACGATTGTATTTATTAGAGAGTCGTGTGTGCAGGTGTGAAGCGGGTGCATGTGACCATGTCGCGATGGGGTCGGGGCAAGGCCCTGAGACAATACGCGATGTGGGTGCCTTGCAAGAGCCTTGGCATGAGGCTCGCCTCTGTCGCAAGGTGTCACCTGTGCATAAGGCCCCCTACTGGCGCGAGGCTCGCTTCAGTCGCGAGGTGCCATCTTGATGTGAAGCTCGCTTAGGTCGCAAGATGCCTTCTCGACACAAGGCGCCCCCCAGATGCGAGGTGTCACCTGGGCGCGAGGCGCCTTCTTGAGCGCGAGCCAACACTTGGGCACAAGGTATCACATCACGCGAGGCGTCTAATGTGTGCATAGTGGCTGTCCTGGGAGACGCTTGCTTTGGCACAAGACCCGAGGCACCTCTCTCCGTACAAGACGCAAATCTCGCGAGGCACTTCTCTATGTGTGAGACGTGGGTCATGCTAGTTGTGACAGAGTACCCAAAGTTGAAAGAGTCGATAGTCATACTTTTTGACCTTGTGGGGTGTCGGTGACAACGAGCTCGTCTCGAGCGCGTGTCGAATTTTATGTGTGAGCCCAACAGAGTGGCTAAGCAACCCTTAGCCATTTATTTCAACAAAGGATCGGACTTTTTTCCTTGATGGATTTTTGGCGTCCACACTTGCCCCACCCCCCCCCCCCCCAAGTCTATAAGGAGGCATTTAGGTGTTCTTGTAGACTCTTTTTGTGCCATATTTATGACATGCAAGGTATAAGGGTGTTGACCCTTGTTTTGGTCAACTGACACGGAGTCAAATGTTTGATGTGATAGAAGGTATTGAAATAGATCTAATGGAAATAACAGTAAACGACACAACAAATTATAGTGGTTCGGCCCCACGAATTGGTAATGACCTACGTCCACTTAAGCTATTATTGATATTGATTCTCAAAGAAGTGATCAAAGAACTAGGGTTCTCCGAGTTTCACAAGCCTTAGAGGGATGAATAATACAATCGAAAGATAATAGCTATAATTCTCTTGTAAAGCATAAACTCAGAATTAGCCAAAAAGTAAAAGTCCCTCCCTTAAGCTATTTTTTCTCTATTTATAGGCTCAAGGAGGATTACATGAATTAGTTACAGATATTATTTCCTAAATAATCGGATACTCAGGAATTATGGGAGATAATCTCGGATATGATTACAATTGCACAAGATCTTCTCAAAATATACGGAGTATACGACCAAGCTGGTCGTATATAAAATCCAAATATTATGCTAGGGGAATCTCCCTGGTCGATAGTCGAACAAAACCTTTGCCAGGTGTCAGCCACGTGTTAAAAATGTTGGCCGCGTCATCCACACCTATTCTTTGGATAACATTTGCCCCCCAAGTTTATTTATTGCGACCAGCAATAAGTAAACTTAGGAAAACAACCTTTCATATGCCCCACGAAATATGTCAGAGCCCTCGTGCATTTTTGAAAACTGTGACCTAATCACGTCTAATCAAGCCTTTTCAGTTTTCAAGAAACCACTCTGACGGCTACACTCCCTCATGCTTCAAAAAAGGGAATTCATGATTACTACTTTTTGTCACACCTCGGCTTCTATAAGTAACCCTCTCATTCACCTTTTAGCCTTTTACTCGCCATTTCCTGCTAAGAACTCTCAAGAACTCCATCCCAGAGCTCAGAACTTCGGAGGTCTCCCGTCACTTTGCTTAAGGGTTCTTTGTTTGCAAGCCCAAAGTCGTCCCATTTCAAAATCTCCAACCTTCATCCAGGTAAATTTCTTCGTCTTTAAACTCTTCGAGATGCCATGCATACTGCTTATGTGCTCTGAAATTTTTTGCGTTCTTGAGTAGAAATTTGTGAGGATTTTGTATATGTCGTTGATGCTTGATAGGGTAGTGTACTTTTGCTCTATATAAGTTAGGAATCAGTTTGATAGTCATAATTATAGGTTTAGGGCGTAAAATTGACGTAAAAATTCAATTTTTAGGCAAGTTGAAAAACCGGATTTTTCCCGCCCCTTTGGAGTTGAAAAAGCTTCTTTTAAGAAAACTTTTTACTTTCACTTTTTGATCCGTTTTTCAAACTGCTAGCATAAAACTTAGTGTTTCGGTTAGAATGCTGCTGATCGATAGACGTGAGCAATGTTATTCCAACTTTCAACATAAGCTCCCAGACTGCGCGTCTTATCTCCTCCTTTGTCTGTTTGCAGTTCATATGCAAGACCCGTGGGGAGGAGAAAGACCCATTGATGACGATCTCTTAGTTCAACTGCTTGAAGACGAAGAACAACCTTCGACCTTGATATCAGATATTCCTTTTTCTCGCGTTAACCTAAACACTTCCCCAGTTTTGACTTAAAATATGGCTCGTACCAAAACCAAAGCTCGAAAAAGAAAAACTCCCAACACTTCTCATCAGCCTACTGCTCCCTCGACCAGTGGTCGAGAGGAAAATTCCCCCGATCCAAATGTGCAAAGGCATGCCCTCCCTCGACACGCTACTCAGCCGGACGTCGAGTGGCATGTAGTTTCTGAAAGTAGGGTGACGATCAGAATGATCGCCAACTACTTAAACAAATACAATCTGACAGGGGTGACCCTAGTCAAAACTAACCCAGACCAAAGGGCTAATCTGCCTGGAGGTGCCGACAGTGCCTGGTCGCGGTTTCATATTGAGGCAGGAGCCATTTTGCCTCTTAATGCATTCTTTCAAGGGGTGGCCAACTATTTTGGAGTTGCCCCCTTCCAAATTACCCCAAACGGATATAGAATGCTCGCTGCACTCTATATCCTGTATAGCCAGAAAAAATGGTCTGTGTCGTCGCCACATGAGGTCAACTACCTGTTCGACCTCAAGTCTAACCCCAACCAAGAAGGCACGTGGTTCTTCCATCTTTGTCATCAGGAAACCGGGCACACTTTCCTGACTGACACAACCCACATCTCGAACGTGGGGAGGTACCACCAGGAGTACTTCCTTACGCCCGACCTGGTCGCCGACAATCTGGCCTTCGCTCGTGGAGGTAAAACTTTCTTATCACTAGCTGAATTCTTCTCTTGGTGTTTTCCTCCGCAAGATCTTAAACTCTTGATGTATTCCAGGCCCATGGCTGTGACCAAACCCAACTCCAGGAATGGTGTCGAGGGCAGCACTCTTAGCTGGCATGCCAGATGCTGAAAAGAGTGTCAAGGCTCTGGTTACTGAAGCTAACCTTAGGTCGGCCGGCCTTTGGGCCCCCCAACCAGAGACGAGGGGGCCTTCGTCGGGGAGTGCTCGCGCCGAAGAAGAACCCAAGCAGCAACCTCAGGCGTCTCCTCCGTGGAGGAGACCAACTGGGGTCACAATCAGGGAACCTGCTAGCACTCCTCGAGCATAGATTCCACGTGTGATATTGTTGTACAAAATCTCAGGCCGCCCAAAGGAGCTTGAGGCACACTACCCGAAGAGGCCAAAGAAGTATCGCCTAGACAAGGTGAGCTCTCGGGTGGTGTGATAAGTGAATTTTAGATTCACTTATTAGTGTCATTTTATATCTAATTTGTAGGTGTCTAGGTTGTTTTGTTTGGTTTTATGCTGGTGTTGTATATGTGTAGGGACCAAAGAGAATTAGTGCGAAGTTTGTATAGAACAGAAGTGAAACGGAGAAAACAATGAAAAATTTGTGAAATAGGGTTACAGCCCCTTGTTCTAGCGCTGCAGCCCTGTCCTAAAGAATCAGCGTTCCAGGAATTTGCCCAGGCACTGCAGTGCCACCATCAGGGGAAACAGCGCAATTTCTGACTTGAATTAGGGATGCAGCACCTAACTGTTACAGAGAGCATGTGTTTGGCCTTCCAGTAGCACAACAACGCCTGTTCGATGGGCAACAACGCCTAGATCCGTACGAAAAATTTAAGTGATGAATTTTGAAGGGCAAAAGAGGTCTTTTTGAGGGGTTATAAAAGGAAAAACATAATTAGGGTTCTAATGACGTTTTGGAGGAGATTAGACCTGGAATTACATGCTTGGAAAGGAGAACGGAGGCTAGAATTCATCAACATCACCATCATTACATCTAGTTTCTTTCTTCCTCTTCTTATTTTAGTTTTTAATTATGAACAACTACATTTCAATTGTGTTTAAGTTTGTAATGGAGAACTAAACTCCTTTTGTGCTAGAGTACTAGATGGATCTATTTTGATTATTGAATTAAGGTTTCTATTATTATCTTTATGAAGTTCCTTTTGTTTGTTCATATCTTATTGATTTAATTTTCTCATATTAATGTTTGGCCATCATTATTGTGAATTGAGATCTAGGGTTTATGCTTGAGAAAGATAAACTTAGATTGGACATAGGAAGATTTGACATAGAATGATTGTGAGATTGAGAGATTCCTTGAACTCTATGAATTTGACTTAAAAGAATTGTTTGCTTAATGACTTTTTGATTAATTAATAGCGAATAGAGATATCATATTGATTAATTTAGATTAATTGCATATATGCTTGAGAAAGATAGATGCATTACATTAGAATTCTGGAAATTACAAATGAAGATAACTAATTAGGATAATAAAGAAGCCATGGTTCATAATTAAGATAGTGAAATCATTACTCTAGTACATTTATCTTTTATCTAATCAATTTCCAAGATCATTAGCTTCCATTATTTTGTTATTTCATGTTCTTTAATTTTATTGTTTGAGTTATTTGCTGAATTTTCTAATTAAAATTATACTTAAAAAGGTATAGTAATTGGTGAAATTAAATATTTAATCTTTGTGGGTTTGATATCTTTTAAATTAAAACTATATTGCAATACACTGTACACTTGCGGTAGAAAAATCTGTATCAAGTTTTTGGCGCCATTGCCGGGGATTAAAATTTATTTTACTAATATTGAAACTTTAAGTCTTGATTTTAAATTAGATTTTAATTTGTTTTGTTACTAACGTTATAGATTGTGCTTGTATTCTTAGTATATGCGAAGGAATAGGAGTTCTACACCTGTTGAGCCTCTGAATCCTGAAATTGAGCACACACTTCGTTAGTTGAGAACTAAGAAAAGGACTGAAGAGCTTAATATGGACAACAACAGGGTGAACAAAAATGGTGACAATGACATTAATAATAATCAACCAGCAGTCGGTGGGGCTGAACTTAATCCAATGCAGCGGGCAGTGCGTGACTTTTGCATGCCCGTTGTGAATGAAAATCTCACTGGAATCGCAAATCCAGCCATTGGTGCCAACAACTTTGAACTGAAACCTGCACTAATCAACATGGTGCAGCAAAATCAGTTTGGGGGTTTAGCTACTGAAGACCCCAACATTCACTTGGCCATATTTCTAGAGGTGTGCGCCATAGTGAAGATGAATGGTGTTACTGACGATGCCATCAGATTGCGTCTTTTCCCCTTCTCCTTGAGGGATAGAGCCAGGAGTTGGTTGCAATATTTGTAGCTTGGAACAATTACAACATGGGATGAGATGGCAAGAAAGTTCCTGATTAAGTTCTTCCCTCCTTCCAAGTCAGCCCAATTACGCAGTGATATTGGGCAATTCCGACAGTTAGAGCAAGAACCATTCTATGAGGCTTGGGAAAGGTTTAAGGACTTATTATAGCGTTGCCCACAGCACGGTTATCAAAATTGGATGCAAGTTTAGATTTTTTTATCAAGGGTTAAATGCTCCAATACGAACAATAGTTGATGCTGCTAGGGGTGCTCTACTAGCCAAGACAGCTAATGAAGCCTTCACTTTGATGGAGGAAATGGCTACCAACCATTACCAGCGGCCCAATGAGAGGTCAGGCCCAAGAAAAGTTGTTGGGTTATATGAAGTTGATCAGATGACAGTCATGCATGCCCAAATTGCTGCTTTACAAACCTAAATGGCTGCTCTATTAGCACAAAATAATCCAACGGTTATGGAGAGTGTAGCAGCGGCTGCTGCAATGCTGGGGCAAGATATGAGTCCAAAACAAGCCTAGGGTTAAAAGATGGCCTTCCAATGTATCAACCTCCCATTCCTTATCCTCATCGGTTTCAGAAGAAGAACTTAGATGAACAATTTGCAAAGTTTCTAGAAATATTCAAAAGAATTCACATAAACATTCCATTTGCAGATGCTCTTGAGCAAATGCCAAATTATGTGAAATTCCTTAAAGAAGTCATGTCAAAGAAAAGAAGATTAGAAGACTTTGAAACTGGGAAGCTAACAGAAGAATGCAATGCCATCTTACAGAAAAGCTGCCTCAAAAGGTGAAAGACCATCGCAGCTTTACTATACCATGCACTATTGGAGGGTCATCCTTTGACAAGGCAATATGTGATCTTAGAGCAAGTATTAATTTGATGCCACTTTCAGTTTTTAAGAAGTTGGGGGTAGGAGAGGTGAAGCTCACAACCATTACTCTTCAATTAGTAGATCGATCACTTACTTATCCTAGGGGAGTGATTGAAGACGTATTGGTTAAGGTGGACAAATTTATTTTTCCCGCTGATTTCGTGGTATTGGATAAGGAGGAGGACCATGAAATCCCCATTATTCTTGGTCATCCATTCTTGGCTACTGGAAGAGCTCTTATTGATGTACAGGGTGGTCATCTGACACTGACGGTTAATAATGAAGAGGTTAAATTCAACATATATCAAGCACTAAAGCAGCATGACAACACAAGCACATGTTACCATGTGGATTCTATCGAGGTAGTAGTAGAAGAGACAGTGAGAAAAGAATTATGTGGTGATCCTCTACAACATTATCTTAATTCTAGTATTACTCAACCTGATTTGGAGAAGGTGAATGGTGAGATTGTGGGTGACGAAGTGGCTGAATGTGTGATGGCTCTTACTGCTATTCCTAGTGCTAGTGGTATTAAAGTTGAAGAAACTCTTTGTCAAGAAAAAGAAGGTGAAGTTGAGAAGGAAGTGGTGGGAAAGCAAGATTTGAAACAACTCATAGATCATTTGCGCTATGAGTATCTAGGAGAGAATTTGTAACGACCCAAATTTTCTAATGAAGTTTAGGACCTCGATTAGGAGGCCGGGAGGGCCATAATTGATTTATTGTGCCATTGTATGATGATATGCATGATTATGTGGATCATATTATTATATGATGATAAATGCATGCATATGGGTATATATTTTGTTATGAGGGCATTTTGGTAATTTGGCCCATTGAGGGCGTAATTGTATAATTGTGTGCATATTGGTAAGCTATTGTTGGGGCCACATTATAATGTGGATTTGTTCGAGATGTTTGGCATGAGATGATATTTGGGTATAAGTTAGCGATTTGGTCATAACGGGATTAAGTTCGGGGCTCGGGGTGAGTCCCGAGGTAATTTGGTGATTAGAGCGTTGCCGGGAGTTAAGGGGTAACGGGATATGAATTATTGGTATTCGAGAATTTTGAGAATAACGGGAATTGGAGGGTGTTAATTATGGTTAATGAGATAGGTGCGAAATGACAATTTTGCCCTTGGTGGCTGTTAAGGATTTTAATTAGACTTGAGGGCATTTAGGTCTTTTTACCTTAAGGATGTATATGAATCAAGGAAGGCTGTAGAAAATAGGAAGCAAAACAGAGCACTTCACCTCTTCACCCGTACATCATCTCCCTTCCATTTTTCTTTGGATTTTCAAGCTTCTTTTGAGGAACCAAGCTAGGGAATCAAGTTTTGAGGATCTAGGGTATTGCTCCACCATTGAAGAGGAGTTCATACTGAGCTTGAGGTAAGATTCTAACTATTAGAACTCTGGCTTCTGCTCTGTTTTCTTATTTTGTTCAGTTGAGATTTTGGGTTTGAAAGTAGAGAATTCAATGGGGGGTTTTTGGCAAAGCTTGGGTAGGTTATGATGCCTAGGACTAGTATATATGGTATTTAGGTTCAATTGGGGGTTTAAATGGTGTTTGGAAGCTTTTGAATCAGGTTGGAAATGGAGGATTCAAAGGAAGAAGAACCAGGGCCATGTCTGCCTGATCCTAGCGCTATAGCGCCCAAAGGGTAGCGCTACAGCGCTAGCCAAGGAAAAATGTCCTTGGTTGTAGCGCTGGGGCGCTAGGGGGTAGCATTGTTACAAGTCTTAATTAAATGACTTGATTACCCAGGGTGTTACAGAATTTCACTTGCCCGGTGATCATTTCATCAAAACTCTCGAAATGTGAAACTGAAAAATTGCTAAGGGTTTTGAGGAAATATAAACATGCAATAGGATGGGCAATTTCAGATCTGAAGGGAATAAGCCCAATTGTTTGTATGCATAAGATTTTGTTTGAAGAGAATTACAAGCCCTCTATTCAGCATCAAAGGAGATTGAACCCAGCCATGAAATAAGTGGTGAGGGCAGAAGTATTGAAGCTATTGAACACTGGGATTATTTATGCTATTTCTGATAGTAGTTGGGTTAGTCCTGGTAATGACGGTGGCAGAGCCAATCTATAGGTTATTTGCCCAATCCTTTCCAGGATCTTAAAAGTTCCTACGAATCTAGGGCTCAGCTTGCCCTTTTTCCCAAATCTCCTTACCCCTCGCAATGGAGAAACTCGGAGAAATACGTGGTCTCCTACCTGGAACTCCATGTCCCTACGCTTAGGATCAACGTAGCTTTTCTGTCTACTCTGCGAAGCGAGCATTCGAGATCGGATCTTCTCAATAGCTTCATTAGTCTTCTAAACCATCTCCGGTCCAAAATACTTTATCTCCCCCATCTCATCCCAATGAATGAGTGATCTACACTTTCTTCCATATAACATCTCATATGGAGCTACTCCAATCGTTGATTGGTAACTATTGTTGTACGAGAACTCAATCAATGAAAGATACTTACTCCATGACCCCTCGAAGTCTAACACACATGCTCTAAGCATGTCCTCCAATATCTGAATCGTCCTCTTAGACTGTTCGTCTGTCTAAGGATGAAAGGTTGTACTAAACTTCAACTGAGTTCCCATAGCCTTCTGTAAACCACCCCAAAACTTGGAGGTGAATATGGGATCCCAGTCTGATACTATAGACTTAGGAATCCCATGGAGACGTACAATCTCCCTCACATACAACTCTGCATACTGATCCATAGTATAGGTCGTCCTCACTGGCAGAAAGTGAGCTGACTTGGTGTACCTGTCTACTATCACCCACACCGAGTCATGTTGCCCCGCCGTCCTTGGTAACCCTCCCACAAAATCCATGGTAATATTTATCACTTCCACTCGGGAATACCCAAAGGTTGTAACAACCCCGCTGGTCGCTGGTGTTTAGTCTTTACCTGCTGATAGGTTAAACACTTGGCTACGTATTCAACCACATCATTCTTCATCCCAAGCCACCAATATAAAGTTTGTAGATCCTGGTACATCTTCATGGTGCCTGGATGGAATGAGTATGGTATAGTATGGGATTCATCAAGAATTTATTGTCTAATACTCATATCCATCGAAACAAATTTCCGATCCTTATACCTCACAAAACCCATCTCTGAAATGGAATAATCCTTAGCCACTCTAGCAAGGACATTCCCTCTAACCTCCTGCAACTATGCATCACCCATATGACCCTCTCTTATCCTCTCCAAGATGGTAGAGTGTAAAGTAATATTGGCCAACTGGCCCACAACCAATTATGTCCTCGCTCCGATCATTTCCTCTGTTAATTCCTTCGATATTTGATTCAAGCTAAATAACTGTTGTGGGCGCCTCTGACTCAAAGCATTTGCCACTACATTGGATTTTCCTGGGTGGTAAAGGATGTCACAGCCATAATCCTTTACCAATTCTAGCCAGCGTCTCTGTCTCATATTTAGGTCTTTTTGGGTGAAGAAATACTTTAAAGTCTTATGATCGGTGTATATCTCGAACTTCTCTCCATACAAATAATGTCATCATACTTTCAGTGCAAATACCACTGCTGTCAATTCCAAATCATAGGTAGGGTATCGTTGCTCATATTCCTTCAGTTGTCGTGACGCATAAGCAATAACCTTCTTATTCTGCATCAACATGCATCCCAATCCCAGCCTCGATGCGTCGCAGTACACTACAAACTTGTCTCCCTCCGAAGGAAGACTCACCACGGGAGCAGTAATAAATCATTACTTCAACTCCTGGAAGCTACCCTCACATTTGTCTGACCATGTGAACTTCAGATTCTTCCGCGTCAACTCAATCAATGGTGTGGCAATCTTTGAAAACCCTTCCACGAACCGTCTGTAATATCCTGCTAATCCAAGGAAACTTCTAACCTCCGAGGCATTCCTTTGCCTCGGCCAATCCCTAACTGCTCTTACTTTGGCTGGATCCACCTTAATCTCATCTCCACTAACAATGTGTCCAAGGAATGTCACTTCCGGCAGCCAGAACTCACACTTCTTAAATTTATCATATAATCGATGCTCCCTCAGTCTCTGCAATACCAGTCGGAGATGTTGCTCATGCTCTGCCTCTGAACGAGAGTAAACCAGGATGTCGTCGATGAAGACAATCACAAACTGATCTAAGAAATCCTTGAACACCATGTTCATTAGATCCATAAACGCAGCTGGGGCATAAGTCAATCCAAATGACATGACCAAGAACTCATAATGCCCGTACCTTGTACGGAAGGTCGTCTTCAGAATATCCTCGTCCTTGATCCTCAGTTGGTGATAACTAGATCAAAGATCAATCTTCGAGAATACCTTCTTACCCTGTAGCTGATCGAACAAGTCATCTATTCTCGGTAGGGGGTACTTGTTCTTGATAGTCAAATTGTTCAACTCCCTGTAGTCTATACACATTCTCAGAGTCTTGTCCTTCTTTTTCACAAATAAAATCGAAGCACCCCATGGCGAGAAGCTAGGTCTGATAAATCCCAAATCTAATAGCTCATGCAACTATATCTTCAACTCCTTTAGCTCTGTCGAAGCCATCCTATATGGTGCCCTCGACACTGGCTCTATACCCAGCACTAACTCAATAACGAACTGAATCTCCCTATGCGGCGGCAGTCCCGTTAAGTCTTCAGGAAACACATCCAAAAACTCGCATACCAACTTAGTCTCTCCTGGCCCCACTGGCATAACTCTAGTGGTATCCACCACATTAGCTAGAAAACCTCTACAACCTTCTTGTAATAGATCCCTAGCCCTCAACGCCGATATCATAGGAATGTGAGGTTCGTGCATAGTACCCACAAAAACAAAGGGGTCCTCACCATCTGGTTCTAACGTCACCATCTTCCTCCTGCAATCTATAGTGGCCCTGTATTTGACTAGTCAATCCATCCCCAAAATCATATCAAAATCATCCATACCCAACTCAATCAAATCTACTGATAGCTCCCTACTATCCACCATCATTAGCAATGCTCTAATCCATCTCCTATAAACTACCAGTTCCCCTGGAGGCAGTATAGTCCCAAACCCCGCAGTATAATACTCACTAGGTATACATAATCTATCAATCACTTTACTAGAAACAAATGAATGTGTAGCACCAGAGTCAATAAATACAGTATATGAAGAGCCAGTGCTAGAAAGTTGACTTGTCACTACCGAGGGACTAGCCTCAGCCTCTGCCTGTGTCAAGGCGAACACTCGAGATGGAGTCAAGCTGTCTGCCTTCCCTAGTTCCTCTTTCTTCAATGTCGGGCAATCTTTCTCAAGGTGTCCAACCACCCCGCTCAAATAATAGGCTTTTTCCCAACATTCGCCCAGATGGCACTTTCTGCATCTAGCACACTCCGGGTAACTCCTCCATGTCTCACCGCCTCCCTGGGGACCACCCTCGGCACCCCGACCCCTCCTATCAGGACTAGCAGTGGTCGATGTGTCAAGGGTCTTCCTCTTCTAATCACTGGGGCCTCTGCCCCTACCAGACCCTGTAAATGGAGGCATTGCCCTACGAACATCCCGTCTCACAGCGTTCTCCCTCCAAATCTTGTTATCTGCCTCATCAACAGTGAGGGCCTTCTCAACTGCCTAGGCATAAGTTGTCTCCCCAGGTACTGATGTGATCCTCATATCTCGGGCTATCATGGCATTAAGCCCTCAAACAAACCTGTCCTGCCTAGCTGCATCTATAGGCACTAGATCAGGTGTAAACTTCACTAGCCTATCAAATTTCAAGGCATACTCAGTAATCGTCATGCTACTTTGCACTAACCCAATGAACTCAGTCACCTTTCCCGCTCTGACAGCAACATTATAATATTTCTGATTGAATAAATCTCTGAACTCATTCCAACTTAGAGTAGAAATGTCTCGAGTCTAGGATTCCACCTCCCACCAAATGCGGGCATCCTCTCTAGGAATATAGGTGGCACAGGCCACCCTGTCATTACCTTCCACCCTCATAAAATTCAGGATGGAGGTGATCATACTCATCCGCTGTTCAACCTTAAGTGGATTTGTTCCCCCCTCAAAGATTAGAGGATGTTGTCTCCTAAATCTTTCATAAAGTGGCTCCCACCTGTTCCCAACCTTAGGCGGCTGTACAGCTGGTGCCACAACAGGTGGCAAGTTAGGTGCAGCACTTCCTGGCGGAGCCTGCTGCCTCAGAAAGCGAATCTCTTCTTCCTGACTTTGAAGTCTAGCTTGCATATCAACAAGCAACTGCTGCCAGTTCTCAAGGACTGGCGGAGGGTTCTGGCCTTACTCATCATCTATAGCCCCGACCCCGATGCCGGCTAGTCGAATTGATCATCTTGGACGCGTAAATATCCAAGTTTATCTTCAATCAACGACTTGGTTGGTCAGGCAATGATAACACGTTTATAATCACCCCACGGTCCAACGCCGGAACTCAACCAACAAAGCACAATCATAATGCAAACAAGCATTTAAACAATTATTCACATAGCAGCCATGGGCCAGGCCCTATCAGTATATCTCATGCTCCCTAATTAACATGCAAATAAAACATTTATATTTCATTTAAACATTCAAACATATAATCATATATATGGTTACCGACCCTGAGTCGAGCTTGTCTTTAGCGGCGTGTGTACATGCCCAGCCAATCCTGAGGAACCCTTAAACCTAGATGACTCTGATACCAAGTTCTAACGCCCTGAGTAACCAAGACTGTTACACTGTGTATCTAAAATAGTGCAAGACTTGCTAACCAAGTCGTTTGAACATAAATGTGTTTCTAAGGTCAATTGATAGGTTAGGGTTAAAAGATTTTGATCGTAACATGGTTGACTTTCATTAAAATAAGAGTTTGATACACGGGATCCCAAAAATAATGTGTACATGGTGGTTACAACCCTCAAAAGCTAATACAAATGCAGCCAGCCTAAATGGAAAAATACAAATTTTGGCTCTAGTCCTTGTAATTCCCTCGACCGTGGCGGTCGAGCAGCTACCAATGTACACACCGCCCCCAAAGCTCTTCAACTCATGGCTGGTCCAGCTTTTCTTTGCCTTTACCTGCACCACGTAGCACCCGTGAGTCAAGGCTCAACAAGAAAACCATAATCAACAATCATAGATAACAAAGTACATAGTAAACTTTAGGTCAACTAGTTCAACCAACAACAGAGTACAAGCAATAAATTAGGCAACAGTAAATCGATTCTTCCAAATATATAACTCAATCTTGACACAAATAATTAAGGGTCAGTGCCCTTAGGTCAAGCCCTTTAGTTACTAGCTGATCCCGACTCGCTTAGGCTGGGATGTGTTCAGTATGCTTGACATCAGCCCCGACTCCCTTAGGTCGGATTTTCATATCAAACATAGCATACATATAAGTTGCGAAGCACGCAATCGAAGGCGATACATACTAACCAGCCTATTCAGATATTCCAATCACAACACATTTATGATCTCGCATATATTTATTTACAGGGGATCTCAGCCCCAATCACAATTTGGGTGGAGTTTTCTTACCTCGAGTCCTGAGGAGGATATGGAGCGGTCCTAAGCACGATCCTCAATCTCGAGCCTTAACAGTAACCCTAGTCACAAGCGACAATGGATAACTATCAAAATCTAATCTAATTAAATGCTTTGGAATCAAATGCTAGCCTCCAAGACCTCGAATTCTACTAACTGGGTAGTAGAATTCGTCCCGAGCGCTTAGGTTTAAGTCCCCGAGCCTAAAAACCAATCTTGGCTATGGCTGCCTACATGGGCCGCGACCTGGCCTTAAGGGTCGCGATGCACCCCGAGTTAGATGCGCCAACCTCTTGTCCCAGGGGGAGGCGGGTCACAACTTGCCCTCTAGGGCTGCGATGCGCCCATAAGTCAGCAAGCCCCCCAGTGCCTTTTGGGTCATCCGGGTCACAACACGCCCCCGTGAACCCAGAAATCCCTGGGTTTTCTACATTTTTCCCCAACCCAAAGCCTCACAATTCAACCTTAATCATATACCCAAGCTAAAACTAAGTCCAGAATTCCCCATATCACCTCATAAACAACACACATACAACCTAAACACACTAGGTTAATCTTCCTTAAATGCCAAATTCAGAACCCCCTCAAGTATCCCTCAACATGATCAAAACCAACTAGAAATTCAACAGCTTAGAACCTGAAATTTTATCTCAATTCGTAGCTTTAATCCTTAGCTACTGCTTGACTGTTCCTAGCTTAATTTCCCCAGACATCCGTGCTAAATCCCCAAGATTTTCCTTCAAAAGTCTCATTCAGCTTCAAAGCACAAGAAAGGGGGAGAGAGAGAACGTGCAAGAGAGAGAGAGAGAGAGAGAGACTGTTTGAGAAATTTCTGATGGTTCTGGTTATTTCCTAGTCACATCTGAGTATATCCCTTAACCAAAAGACCAAAATACCCCTTATATTAACTCAGCCTCTTTTATTTCCCATAAGGGAAAAATGGTCATTTGCCCCATTTTTGCGTGCTGGGGGAGTCCTTACTAAGTACCATTCTTGTACTGCCACTAATTCTCTGGCGTGGATGTTGCCACTGTACTCGAACTCCCCTTGATTGGGATGTACACTTCGTACCTACACATGTACCACGTACTTGGTAGACACTCTCACCTTCCCTAGCTACGCTTATACCTCAAGTCTCTTTGTATTCTACTAAGTGTCAATCCTACATGTTGCCATAGTAGGGATACACAAAGAGGGTGTGTCTCATTGGTGACACCTACCCTAGAAAATAGGGCAGGGCCTCGTCAACAAGGTGCACGCTCCAGAAATGTTGGGGACGCAACAACTTTGTAAGATGGTCCAAGGAGGCGAGGCGAGACGAGACGAGAGGGGCCTCTCGGAACTTTTCGACATGCATCCATGTCGCGAGGGTCTCGGCACAAGGTCGTGTGATGCAGGTGCGCATGACTATTTCGCAATGGGGTCGGCACAAGGCCCTGGGAGCAGACGCGATGCGGGTGCCTCGACACGAGGCTCACTTTTGTCGCGAGGTGTCACTTGGGCGCAAGACCCCCTGCTAGCCTGAGGCTCGTTTCGGTCGCGAGGTTCCATCTTGGAGCGAGGCGTCACCTGGGCACAAGGCCCCCTATTTCCACGAGGCTTGTTTCGGTCACGAGATGCCTTCTTAAAGCGAGGTGTCTCCTGGGCGCGAGCCCCCTGCTGCCGCGAGGCACCTTCATGGGCCCGAGTCGACACTTGAGCACAAGGTATCATGCAAGGCGTCTAATGGGTGCGCAGTGGCTGCTCCGCGAGGCACCTGCTTTGGCGCAAGACGTGGGTCTTGCTAGGGGGTTTAGCCTTGTGATAGAGTACCTAAAGTTGAAAGAGGTGAGAGTCATACTTTTTGACCTTGTGGGGTGTCGGTGACAAGGAGCCCATCATGAGCGCGTGTTGAATTTTTGGCGTGAGGCCGACGGAGTGACTAAGTGACCCTTAGCCATTTATTTCAACAAAGGATCAAACCTTTTTTCCTTGACGGATTTTCGGCGTCCATAGTGCTCCAAATGCCTTATGCACTAGTCTCCTTTCTAATTTATAGTTATTTCTTAGCCTCTCCGAGCTTCAATAATCCTTTGACTCATTTAAGGAATTCCTACATACATTTCCAGCTCTTCTTTTGACGATTGTCCCACAATGGGGTCTCTAGTTGCAGCCTTGTGAGCACTACCATCAGCTTTCCATCGTTACTCTCTCTTTTTGTCTTGGTTGCTTCTTCATTGAACTATTTTATGCACTGCTTAATGGATTCCTTAGGTCCTTACTTTAAGTTCACGAAGTTGTTTTTATCTTGTGGATGTGTTCAGGCAATGTGGATTGTTCCTTATAAGTCAAGGATAGATTGTGAATGGATTAAATAAAAGCAGTACTTGAGGTACCACTATTTGACCAGTCCACTCAGAGTTGCGATAAAATATCTGCAGTAAGCATCCATAGACATGTTGTGCAAGCTCATGATGATGTTGAAGTTGCGAAAGTGGTCAATAGGATCAATTGTCTCATCATACTTTTCAAGCACATGCATCATAAAGTTGATCGACATAAAAGCATCTTGAATTTTAGGAATGAATGAGTTTCTCTGCTTGTCATTTGAGTCCTCTGAATTTTTCCCTTATTGATTTTCCTGCAACTTTTTCAACTCTCGATTCACGAGTGAACATCTCTTATAAATGTCGAATTGTCATTTGAAAGTTACTATTTGTAATGCCCCGAAATCCCTAATGCGGTTTAATGGCTGGATTAGTAGGCCGGGAGGGCCATAACTGTTTAATTATGTCATTAATTGATAATATGCATGTTTATGTGAATTATATTATAATATGATGTTAAATGCATGCATGTGGGTCCACATTTCATGACAGGGGTATTTTGGTAATTTGGCTCGTTGAGGGCGTAATTGTATATTTGTATGCATGTCGGTGATATATTGTTGAGGCCACATTATAATGATGATTTGTTCGAGCTATTCAGCATGAGACGATCTTTGAATATTAGGCAGCGGTTTAGTCATAACGGGATTAAGTTCGAGGCTCGGGGTGAGTCTCGGGATGTTTTAATGATTAGAGCGTTGCCGGGAGTAAAAGGGTAACGAGATATGAATTATTGGTATTTGAGGATATCGAGAATAGCAGGAATTGGAGAGCGTTAATTATGATTAACGAAATAGGTGAAAGATGACGATTTTACCCTTTGGGAGACTTTAGAAGCTTTAAATGACCTAGGGGCATTAGGGTCATTTGGCTTAGGATATATATGGTTTAAGTTGGCTGTAGAAACATATAGAACAAAAACAGAGTAAGGTTTCCTCTTCTCGTACATCACCTTCCCTCTATCTCCCTTTGAAGTTTTTGGTCCCAAATTGAAGTATCAAGCTAGGAAATCAAAGCTTGGAGGTTATAGACTTAGTTCATCTACTAAGGAGGATTCAAAACCAGCTGGAGGTAAGAAATTTTCCATGAGTTTTAAGTTATACTCTGTTTTTCTTTTAGTTTTCATCCTATAGATTTTGATGTGGAAAGTTGGAATCAATGGGAGTTTTTGTGTAAGATTAATTGGGTTTTGGTGAGGGGATGATGTAGATGAGGTTTAGGGGTTGAATTGGATGTTTTTGTAAGGTTTGGGATTGATTTGGAAGGTTGGTTTCAAGGGGAATCGCAAGGAGGGAAAATCAGAGGAGTTGCTGGTCTGAAGCTGGCGCCCCAGCGCCAGTCCTAGCGCCCTAGCGCTATGCAGGGCAGAGAATGGCCCTCTCTGTTTCTGGGGCAGCGCCCCAGCGCTGGTTGGCAGCGCCCCGGCGCTAGGTCAGTTTCAGGGAAAGTTATTTTTAGGGCTCGGGATGGTTTTTAAGGCTCGGGGGTTGGTTCCTTTACCCCTTTTGAGTAGTTTGAGAGTCCCGAGAGTGAGGGATTGATCTCGGGAGTGTGGTTTAGATTGTGAACCATTCATTGATTTACTTTATTGATGGTTTCTAATTGGTTATGATTAGGTAACCGCTAAGGAATCTAAAGGTTGATCGTTCTCAAGGGTCGTTCTTATATTATTTCTCGCTCGAACTCGAGGTAAGAAAACTGCACCCTGTGTATATATGACATGCGTGATTGTTATTGAGGCATGTTGATTGATAAATGTGGACATGGATTTCATATTAAATGCTAGTGAATGTTGTTTACTTGTATATGGTACTGACTAGTCAGGGACACTGACCTAAGAGTCAGAAACGACATAAGCGTCCTGAACGCAGGGCCGAATGAAGATTAGATCTAATCGATATCAGCGTTGAATAGCCCTAAGGCATTAACGCTGGACCGACCCTAAGGTCAATGAACCTATAAGCGCTTGGCTAGTCTAAGACTAGTTACTGAGAGCCAGGGCCAAAGGCCCAGGTGACCGTTTGTCACATGGCTAGGGAACGATGTTCCAGGGTTATGACTCTATAGTCATGAAGAAGGTTATGTTGGTGACTAGTCACCATGCACCTATCCTGTTTAAGCTAGTGAAATGTTCACTTATTTATTAAGCCCCAGTGACCCTATCGTCACAAGGCTGAAGGGAGTTATTCCCAATTTAGTGACTTTTGCGACTGTCACCTATCTGTTTTGGACTAATAGTCTTGAATGATTATTATGATCATTGTTGACATTATATCATGCTATATTGTGTTTTCTTGCTGTGCCTTGGCTCATGGGTGCTAGGTGGTGCAGGTAAAGGGAAAGAAAAGCTCACCTAGCCTGAGTGGATAGCTTAGGTGGTGATGTGTACATATGCGGCCGCTTGACCACCACGGCCAATGCGTTCTCAGAGGAACTAGGGGGTTTACTCTATTTTTGTCGCTTAGGCCGGCGGGTTTGTAAATTTGAAACAGTATTGACCATTTTGAGTTGTAAATAACTTGTAAAAGATTTTATGGGCCCATGAACAGTTTTATGTATTTAATAAAATATATCATTTCCTTTTTATTGGTTTTACACCTTAGCCTGTTAGTAACACTTAGAGCACGTTTTTAACCAAAGGACTCGGGTAGTGGGTCAAATTTCTGGTTCACTGATCACAGTAACTGTCCTAGGGTAACCAGGGCGTTACACTATTTCTCCATGATTAGACACTTGATTAATTATTTATAATCACTAATTAGTTTTTTTTTTTTTTTTGTATTTTGTAGGAGTTTTAAGACATTATTGGTGGAAATGAGCTAAATGGTGTCAAAAAATTACCAATCATGAAGATTGCTAGTTTTGAAGAAAGAGTTTTGGATGATTGTGGGGGAAAATGAAGCTATACGTATAAATAATTATTCCAAAATAAGAAAGTTTGTCTTGGCCCTACGTTTGACATAGTTTGGGGGAAAAAACACAAGTCAAGGGTGTGTTATCATGTGACGTTTAATTAAGCTCTAACTTTATTTTGACATTGATCAAGCCTCAATCTCGCAAAACAGAAGATTTGCCATAGCATTTTGAATCGTCAAATTCCAAGTTATGGCTAAATTACCATCACAGGGCGTTACAAGATTGTTCACAGAAGTAAAAAAAAAGGTTTTGAAGTCTCTGGGCATCACGACTCTGTTGCATTTTCTAGTCTAAATATGAATTTCAAAACGTGGTTTTGATCTAATTTAAGTTATGATATAAATTAAACATTATAAGAAAAAATTTGGGACATCTTTGAAGGTAAGAAAGCAATTTTTATAGAGAAATTGTTTTTCAATTATATCATTCTTTACTTTCTTAAATTGCTCTTATAAACTCTTGTGTTTACTTTTCAATTATGTCTAGCTAAACTTTATCTAGGTTAAAGATGATTTCAAAGTCATAAACATGATTTTTTTTATTTAGTAATTAAATATCATTGTTTCCTATTTCCTTCTAAAATAAAATTGCTTGTATTCTTTTATTTTGATTGGTATGATTATTGTTTTTAGGGTTTATTATTAATATATAGCTATTAGGATTTCTATTCACCTTACAACTTAGGATTCTAAGTGTTTACAATAAATTATAATTACAGATTAGGTCAACGTTTTCTTTGGTTGTAACAAAGAACATAACCTAGGCTAAATGAATCATGTTTTCTTTGTTTACCTCGTTGATTGCTTTCATTTAGTTTTCTTTATTTTTAGGTAGTTTAGAATATTTCTAAAAATCTTTTTCTTTTATTTTTCATTATTTGAGTAATAAGTTAGACAAAAATCCTAGTCATGTTCTCTTATGTTACGGTTGAAGCAGTTGCAGAGGTATTGCTCCCCACTTCCTCATGCTCATCTGCCCTAAACGATAGTTGATTGATTTGCCAAGTGCTCTGCTCGAAGCTTCCACTTCATTATATTGTTTTGCCCATGCGAGCACTTTATTTTCTTCACGGGAATTGTGCTTGTGACATCCAAATTTTATTAATTAGTCATATAATTGCATGATTTCATGTTATTGTATATCATTGTTATCTGTGCATTATTATTTTGAATGAATTTTACATTACAAAAGCTAAGTATTTGAGCTTTCTTCTTACTACAACAAAAGTTAAAGAGGTAAGCATAGTTAAGTTAAAAGATAATTAAGCCTCTTTATGGTCAGGTAACTAATCTCTATTTCTTAAGTATTCACTCAATTTTCTCTTCAGTACAAGATTTATTATATGATAGTGTGTGATGGTACAAGTCACGAGCAGAAGGAGTGCAATCTCTACTAACCTATTGTCCTACTCCATTACTTGTTCTACTCCCTGCTGTCTTGCTCCACTGTTTGAAAAAGACATGAAAAGGTCGTTTACATTTGTGCTCAAATATAGTAGTTTTTTTTTCTTAAATAATGTTAGAATAAGAAAAAACTATTAAAAAATCATTATATAAAAAAAGAGCTAGCCAAATTTTCCCTTGTATGAAGAGGCTGGAGTGCTTGTGAAACCAATCCATTCTATATTTTAGCTAAAATAAAAGAATAAATGTCTCTAACTTCAAATATCATATAATAAAGTGTTTATATTTTTTTTTTTTTGGACATTGTGTTTTGTCCTGTTACTTGTTTGAACTTTGCGTTTTTGAAAAATTACTTTTGGATCTTATGTTTTGTAAAATAGTTCAAATAGACTATTAAATATGATTTTAATGAAAAAAAATGAATATAAAAGCATAGTTGTTAAGTAGAATGATTGTGTGTTTTGTTCTGAATTGTTAGTTTAGTAAATTGTTTGTGATTTTAGTTCTAAAAACTTTGATCAAAATCAAGTTTAAGAGTCTATTTGTACCATTTTATAAATACATGATCTAAAAATTGTCAATACACAGAGTCTAACACAAGTAATAAGTTCTAAAAAAATATAATCCCTTTAATAAATTACTATTCAACATTACTTCAGGATAGATGTTTACCATTTATTGGGATTGAATTTAACATAATAAATAATAATATTATAGTTTGTGCAACATAGAAGAAATATTTAGGTTTACTCTTGATATTTTGGCCTATTTAAAATTATATAAAAAAAATTTAGTAATCCATATTTCAATGTGAAAAAATTAATATATAAATAAAAATGGTAAACTTGACAATTGAATTTAGTAAATGAAAATTATCATTTGTAGTAATAATTATGAGTATTAATCTATTATAATCTAAATAATCGATCCAATCCAATTAGTAATCGAATGTTAGATTTTTACTAACCGATCAAATCTAATCCAATCATCTAATATCTACTTGTCATATAAATAATAACAATATATAATAGATCCACAACAAAATATAAATAATAAATTCAACATATCTTATTATCTAAGGCAACTAAAAGTCATAATTAATTCAAAATTATACAAGTCCAACATAACCATAAGTCTTAATTACTCTTAAAGTATAATTAAACAACAAGTCCAACATAACCATAAGTCTTAATTACTCTTAAAGTATAATTAAACAACACAACTAGCTTATTAGTCTATCAACCAAAAACAATTACAAAAATCAAACATAATTTATAATTATACAAGTCCAACGAGCCAAATACAAACATAATGAAAAATAAACACCTAATATATGTGTCCAAAGATATGGAAACATTACCATATTGATCAATCAAAATTATATTTTAAATTTTAGATCCAATTCAATCTAAATATAATTAGATGTATAATTATTTTACAGTTAATTATACGTGTAATAATTGAACTAATAATGTTCATCCAATAAATTCGTATTTTTTTTTATCATAATCAATCAAATCCGTGCTAAGTACAAATTTCATATTTTGACTGTCACTATAAACAGTCATTTATAGTAATACTAATGACTCAAATAAGAAAGGGAAAAGGTATGGTTGGAAATGAAGCGTTTAAGAAACTGTTGGCTAAAAGAAGAAGAAGCAGAAGTAATATAGGGCCACGTCAAGGGAGTAGCTTACAGTTGTGTTTGCTATTGTATCCATGAACCATACTTTTGTTGTGGGCTCCCTAAAATACGCAGAATCAGCCCATATTATGTCTGCTAGGGGACCAACACATTTACACTTTCAATGACTTTCATCTTTCATTTATTTATTTTTAAATTTATTTATCACTTGCACTTTTAGTCAAACCATTTAAAAGCAGGGTAGAGATACGTTAAACTATTCATTAGAAAAAGAAAAAGGAAAAAGAAAAGAAAAAAATTGTTTGGTGAAAAGTTCACTTCCTCTCCTCAGCATCAGTTTGATGATTATGACTCAGATAGCTAGCTGTTCCTTTATGGAAATGAGTTCAGTTCTGAATCTTCTGATCAGTGCAGAGCCTAACGGGTTTGAAGCTCATAAAGTCCCCACTCATAAATTTATTTGCCCAAAAAAGATTTCATATCAAACAAATATTATTAGCTCTTCATTGCTTCTGAGCACTCAAGGCTTTAGTTGAACCAAATTTATTAGTTTTGAATGAATGAATTACAAGTAGTTTATAAAAATTCACCATAAGTGAGGCTCTAGAATCAAGATGCACCATATGTATTTGTTGTGATGTGGCGCTGCCCATATCATTGGCACATATATCATAAACCCATTGACAAAAATTTCTTAGCTTGGTCCCATCCCATGGTTCTGTTCAACCTTAGATCACACTCACATATTGGCATCTAACATCATAAAACATATATAAACATCCAGAGTTGCATTTTTGGACTTTACACCTTTCTACTCTTCTCATCTTTTGTACAAGAACCCATTAATTAATTCTTTGCCCAATTTCAAGAGAGCTCGTGGAAAAGCATTGAGAAATAAATTGAAGAAAACATGTAGCTGTAGGGTCACCACGCAAAGGGTCTTCAATTTCATCATCATTCTCAATCAAACTCTCAATACTCTCACATTGAGTGTCATCAAATGGAAGAATTCAAAAGCATATTTGGAGATTTTGAAAGCCACGCTAGAATTAATTTCCATTAAAAAAGTAAAAAGAGGAAACCTTGAAGTTGAACACCACCAATGTACATCTCAACGACCAAAAACTATTAAAAGCCAAAATCCCCAACTCAAATTCACAAGTGAGGGAAGGAAAGAAAAAATAAGTGTATAGACAAAAGAAAAAAAGAAAAAGAGAAAGAGAAAAACTAGAGCTTTACCAAAAGTATAGATGGATAAACAAGAAGATTGTGAGTGAAGTAGTACTGCTGTTATCACTATACATCCCAACCATCCTTCCTGCCATCAAATTCCCACTTATTTGCAGCCAAATTACCGTACATCTCTGAAAATTTGAGCAGGCAGTCGCTTCTTATCTGATAGTGAACCTTCGTGTTTCGGCTAATTGCAGCACCAGACAACTTGGACGTATCTATAGCCCAAGTTGGTCTCACATAATCTACTGTCCTACTTGAACTTGCATTTACATACAAGAAATTCAATAGCACATCCTCACAGTTGAAGTATCTGTCTACCAATTCTCTACCTTGCCTAGCTTCTTCACCCCAGTATCTCCTAAAAGCTATTTTACTATCAATAAAAGCTGCCCCTGTAAGGATCATGTTGTACCCTTTATGAGTTCTGGCATAACTTTCACCTCTATATTTCAATGGGCTTCCATTAATAAGTCGAGGATAGAACCCCACAATGCGATCCGGGTGTTGACGCCATACTTTGAATCCCCGTTCAATATCATCACAGCTCATCATAATGTCATCATCGAGCTCAAGAACAGCTCGGGTGTTTATCAGTGGATCCAGCTTGAATCGATTATTCAGCGAGTTCTCTTTCTCAACTCTGATCCTTACTGGTACTGTTGAGTCAAAATCACTGACTTTAGGAGGCACTCCCTTGTTCCACACAACAACAATCTCTTTGACTGAAGAGCATCTGGAATAGTGTTTCACATACAATTTTAAATTCCAAAGCCGAGCTTCGTAGGTCATTGTTAACATAGTGAACTGTGAGTACTGACCTTTCCATGGGTAAGCTTCTTCTGCACCACTCCCCCCATATATATATTTAACCCCTGTGCACATCAGTACAGCTCCAACTACAAAAATTAATGCAAGAACTAGTCTTCCAGTACATGTATTAGGTCTAATCCTATTTCTCAGGTATGAAGCTGCTCTGTTCAAGCGGCTGCAAAATCGTCTCACTTTGGAAGAAAACAAATAAGACCTTTCCCATGACAATAATGCATCACTTCTCTTTCCTGAATTGTGAGTACACCAGTTTAGGGGAATGATACATTTCACAGCTCCAGTCAACAAACCCAACAGTGCAATGAGCAGGAGAGAAATTGCAACTGAATTCCAACCGACAAAAAACCGGCGAACTGCATCCCCAGAAGGCACCCGATCTCCATCCATTACTGCAATCCATTTTCCATTACTTAGCTTTTGAACATCAAGCTGATGGTATCGAGCACCATTCCAAGCATTCCGACCCTTGCTTGACTCAGTAAGCCCTAAAGGAACTTCCACTTCTTTATAATCATCTTTCGTAAGAACATCCACCCTAAAGACCCGAACTCGTCTTCCATATGTTTCACCACAGTCTTGACCAACACGATAAAGTTGTCCATCATATAAAAACGGCCTCCCTCCATTACGAGCCCCAAAGCTTGCGTCAGTGTTGTATATAGGATTTTTCCTGTGTTGTTTCCAAGGACCAAGAACTGAGCTGCTATACCAAATTTCTAACTGTCCATTCTTTGTGGTTCCAAAACCACTGTGATCAGAACCAAAGAGCCAATACATTTCATTATGCTTGATGATAAATGAATCAACAAAAGGTTTCTTCAAAATGACTTTTTCAAGTTTCCATTGCATAGGAAATTTGAGTGCACGATACAGACGAAGTTCTCCTTTCTCACTGCTCTCGGGCATCATATAAATCTAGAAGAAAAAATTATGATATTACAATGGGTTGTGTTGGAAACAAGTTTCTTAGGTTCAATCTAGGTCCTTTTTTTAAACTTTTCAATTTTATATATATATAGGGAGCTTCATAGGTACCATAAGGGTGTTTTCTATTTTCGACACTTGGAAAAATTATAACCCAATTTTTTTGTATCACAACGTATATAATAATTATAGCAGGCATCTCGCCAATTTTCGGGAAATTTTAAATAATTTACATTGCTGAAATCAGAGTTCAAACAATCTGTTTTCCACACACATAAAAAAAAAATAGGCAAGCGTGCAACTAACTATTTGAACTCTAATTTTGGCACCATAAATAATTTAGAATTTCTCAAAAATTAGCAAGATATTTGTTATATCTATAATGTACGTCATCATAAAATTATAATTTTTGCTGAAAATAGAAAATACCCTTACGGTAGAGGTAAAAGTGATGTCTCTACTTAAGAAAATTCATATATATATATATATAGTGAATCAATAGATTGCAAGTTCTTATATGTGTTCACACATTAAAAGAAATTGGGTCTTACCTCGCCAAGTTCTTCAAAGACATAGGGATATGAAAGATGCCATTCTTCGTCCAAAGCTATACCTAATTGCTGCCATGTTGCTCCCTTGTCAGTGCTTTTTGCAACACCGATGTCCCCTTGCATGGTTATTGAATTCTTGGTTTCAAAAAACATGTATAAAGTATCATCCTGGAAAAAATAAAAAGAAATAAAAATCACCAAACAATTGTTATAGAGTAATCGAGTTTTTTTCCGTGGAAGTTACATATATAGATATAGAGATGTAGAGAGGAACGAGGTTTATACTACGCCTGTGATTATTAAGGATTCATATACAATAATCTAGTCAATACAGACTTATGTCTCTCATCCATCTAATTCATCAAGATGTTCTAAAAACAAGTAATTGTCCAGATTTAAGCCTCCACAAGTTGCAATGTCACCCCAGATAGGTCTTGTCAACAAGAAAAGGGAAAACATTTTTTACCTATAAGAATCTAGTCATAATACAAAAAACAATTTATGATTTATTCAGAATCTTCAACTGCCAGAGCCTAAAAAATCTATATATTCAAATTTAAATTTTCTGTAGAAATAGCAATTTATTGATTTGTTCCCATATCAAATATCTTTTAAAATATTTTTGAGATAAATATTTATAAGGATGAACCATATATGATGTGTTACTGATGAACTAATTGGGTATCCTAAAATGTTGAAAATAGTCATTTATAGCATAGATAATTCTAGCTAAGGAAAAAAAGAAGACATAGCATATCCTGAACCACTAGCAATCAACTCAGAATTCTTATATTCTCGGAGCATAAAACAGCTAAAAGAAGTTAAATGGGGCATCCTTGTCTTGTTTGATATCAATACTTTCTTAACGCCGTATTCTTTTCTAATTCATCCCAAGCTAAAATGTAAGATTGGAAGTTCTTGACTACGAGTAACTACCAAACAGATTGAAATTATTCTTGAAAATCGACTATCATCACAACCCTCAAATTTAGGCAACCACCATGATAACAAAGCTACTGCAAAACCCATCAAGCGGTACTTTCAGGACACGGATACTTGGTATTATCTCATACCAAAGCCATCAAACCATGTCCTTCAAGTAGCAGTCCACAAAAGACATCAAAGCAAAGAAAAAATATTTTCCTCTCATGTGCAGCCATAGAAACTAAATTCTTCCTTGAATATACCAATCTCTGCTTTTTCTTTCTTTTTCCTACCCAAACACAGGTTTAAAATCATTTCAAACCTCTTCCCAACCAACCTTGTGATTAGAAGCATTCACAATTCTCCTTCCTTTAACAGTTAGTTTAGTTTCACCTATCAATTACAAAAAGCCTCTCCTTGAGAGTTTGGATTCTTCTATGAATACCAAAAGTTAATTACCTAATCAACAATTCATTCAAAACCAACCAAGATTAAAAAAATATAACTTCTCCAAATAAAGCTAAAAATTCAAATATCATCGCATGTTGAGCTAAACAAACCCGTCATCAATTATTATTTATTTAATCGTTAGTCTCTGAACAACTTAGCTTGAACAGTTCCAAATACAAAGAAAACAACAACCAAAAACCTTTTTTTCCCTTTTTTCTTTTTGGGCTGAAGAACAAACCAAAAGAAATGAAAGGCTATTTAATCATTTCCAAGAACTGTGCCAACTACTCACTTCACCACACCATATAACTTGTAAAGAAAAAATGGATTTGAAAAAATATATTTATTTATATATATACCTGAACATAAAGAAAAGGATCAGCAACGAAATTACTAGGAAAACCAGCATCAGAAACCGAACCACACGTCACGACAGGGTTGGCAACCGGCCAAGCGGCACTTTCATCGTTCCCTACATTCATCTGTAAAAAAATTCCAAAACCCCAAACATCAAAATCAAACCAAAAACCATAAATTCAAACAAAACCCAGAAAACCCCATATGCCAAAATCCAAATATTTATCTTTTTAATTATGAAAATAACCATATGGACCCAACCCAAAAAAAAAGCAAAACTTACAGCCTCGATTGGCTTGAGGGAGAAGGGTGAGTCCCCGTAGAAGACACCAACGGACCATGAACCCTCATTGTCCTCCTGACACCCGAGCGAGGCGGTTGCCATGCCGGTACGGAATCCCGGCGTGAAAGCGAACCGGGCGTAGAGCGTAGCAAACGATCCGAACAAGACGAGGCAACCGAGGAAGAAAACGAATCCCGATGATGAGAAGAGCCACCACCTCTGCTGCTGTTCCCATCTCCACCTACACCAGCACTTAAGGCTCATATGGCAGCAACTCCCACCGCTCGAACCATTGCTACCACCCCCGCCGCCGCCGCCGCCGCCGCCCCCACCCCCACCCACACCGTTACCAGCGCAGCCGCCGCAACCGCCCGAACCACCCGGCCCACCCACAATTGGGCTCGAGCCCATCTCACCAATCAATCTAATCAAATCGAATCAAACCAATCAAGAAAGACCCGTTACAAATAATCTTCGAACGCCCTCTCCCTCTCTCCCCCAACAAACTAAGACCTTTGCCTCAGGTACACGTGGCGTTCTGGGTCACCGCCACCATTTTTACTCTTTTTATTATTGTTATTATTCAAATTTTATCTCAAATGGGATTCTAACTGGCCTCTGAAACAATGGCTATGGCTTCCTCTTCTCCTCCTTAGTCTCTATATCTATATACACATATATAAATATAATATATAATATATAATATATATATATATGAGTGTCTCTCTCTAGAGTTGACGGAGTAGGGAGTGAGAGAGAGCGAGGTTAACAAAGAACGTTACCCCCAAAGAAAGTGTGTTATGTAATGCTATGTATGTAATATGATATGAGAGAGCATAAAGCATAATAAATATTAATATATAAACATAACAAAATAAGGAACCATGTGATTTCTCTCGAGGGCTTCTTATATTGCCACCCCTCCCATACCTCACTCGCCTTGCGACTACATTAACTCGCTACTCGCACTCTCGGCTGTTCGATACGACGCGTAGGACTGCCGTTTACGCGTGGACTTTTCTGTTTTCTTTTTATTCTTTTGGGCTGAACTTTCGTTTCAGTTTCGGTTCAAGTTTTTTCCTGGTACATTTTTTGGATTCAAATTTTACCTTTTTAAATATATTATTTTAAAATTTTCTGTTAAATGGATTTGCTTTTTTTTTTTTTTACATTAAAAAATTTGGAAATCTGAATCAGGAATTGGGCTGGAAAGGATTGGATTGGGTCCACTGGAATAAAATAAAGTAATGGATTTTAAAATTTTGATAAATTGTTATTATTATTATTTTAATTTAATTTTAATAAATACAGAGAAGAAATTGATTCCAACTCTAAATCCTAATATTAATAAATAAATATGTGTGTCCCCTATATATAAAAATTTCAATTCTTATTGCTTTTAAGAATGGATTAGCCTTTTTTTTTAGTTCGTTTTAATAATAATGGTTGTAATTATTCTTTTGGACAATTCTCGTTGGGGCATCATTTGATCTTCAGTATTCTCGACCCATAAATAGTTTTTTGTACGATTTTTTTATGACTGTGTATATTGTAATTGTTTAGAGCATCCTGTAAATTTTCAGAAAATTCCGAATAGTTTACAGTACTAAAAATTAAGTTCAAATATGTTGTTTTCCATGCGCATAAAAAAAAAATAGTCACGCGTTCAATAATATGTTTGAACATAGTTTTCGGTACTGTAAATTATTCAGAATTTTCTGAAAATTTACAGAATGTTCTAAATAACTACAATATATACGATCATAAAAAAATCACGCCGAAAACTGTTCACGGGTTGAGAACACTGAAAGTCTCACCGATAAGACTTAAAGTGAAACCCTATAAGAAAATTGTCCTTATTCTTTTAATATGCATTGATTGGTGATTAATTTGGGCTTCAATGATGTGACACTTCTTCAATTTGTTTAGGATGATTTTTTTAATTTAAAAAATTAAATTAGACTAATTAAACTAACCTGTTAATTCTTATAATTTTTTTTTCAAAACACTTATTCCATTTATGTTATCAAATAAATAGGGAATATTCAAGATGTTGAGAACTTTTTTTTTCCATCTTTTTACCATATTAATATAGTGATTCTCATATAGTATGAGAATGAGACTAATATGCAGTGAAAAATTAAAGTATTAAAAACTAGGATAAAACTCAAACTTTTCATTTACATTTATTAAATATGATAATATTCTTAGTATACCTTTAAAATTCTTCCAAGTTAATCAAAGATTACTTAAGATTAATTAAGTTGAAATCATCCATATTAATAACAAGCAATATAGATAGACTCTTAAGAACCACGAAAAAGTAGATAAGGTTTATTTAATTCCTAAATAAGTGTAATTTTCTTTTGACTTTTCTGATTGTTTAAGAATATATATTTTCTAATTATATACATTATAAAAAAAATTATTCTATTCTCTTATTTTTATTGGACATCCAAATATATTTCCCTTAAAAACTAAGATAACTTTTGACCAATTTTCATCACCAACCAGGTTTTATTTATTTATTTAAAAAAAACAATATATAAGGTCAAAATATTACCTTTTTCAATAGAATTTTTTCTTTTTGTTTCTTTGTATGTAGAAAATGATATAGTTAACTTTAATTTGGTGAGGCTTATTGAGGCTTGTATATGTATTGATAATTTTAAATCCAAAGTCTTAGTTTAGTTGGGTTAGGACACCAGAAAAGAACACTGGTAGTGGTATATGACCTTCCCTAAAAAAAGCAAGAAATGTTTTTGACTATATGTTTAACCCTATCTCAAATCTAATTCTACTATTTAGTATAATATATTTTATTTTTATATACAGGTATTACAATTTGATAAAATTTTAATCCAAGTTGGAATGGTTTTTCAGCTGATGAGGATTTTTTATTATCAAAAGGATTTATATTTTTTTTAAATCAGTCTTTTGTTTCATTATTTATTTGGAATTTGTATTTTGATAAATTATTTTTTTGGACTTTGTTTCTTATAAAATGGTTCAAATAGACCCATAAATCTAATTTTGATTACAGTTTTGTGAACAAATAATTCACCAAACTAACAACTCATAACAAAATTATAACTATTCTATCTGACTGTATTGTTATAATCAATGTATTGTTCATTAAAATTTAGCTCAGAAATCTATTTTAACTATGTTACAAATTCAAAATATAATTTATTAAAACACAGAATCAAATAAATAATATGATAAAACACAAAATTTAAAAAATACAAACCCTTATTATAAAAAAAAAAAAAAAAAGAAGAAGAACATGGATGATAATTTGGCCTCATATTGAACCAAAAGACACAATTGTTTAACCTTAATTATGTGTATGAACTAATTCTCTAGTAATTAATAGATAAAGATACCAAATTTGCGCTACATATTAGAAGGGTCATCATTCATGGGTTGACTAATACAAAAATGAGAAAAACAATCATTAAAAATACATAAGCACAATCCACAAACAATGGGGTACTATGTATTGTTATAATTATTATTATTATCATTATTGTAATGAAAACTTAGTGGAGCTCTTTAATGGTTTCTTTCTAGAATTTTTTTCAATCTCAACTTTATTCACTAAACTTTTCTATTCCAAACCCCCAATTGAGGGAGGGAGGGGTGCTTTGAACCTTCAATGGGCACTTATTTATGTCAAAGATGACAAATTTGACTATCCAATTTTATATTTTTATTTGCAAATATGTACATATATCGGAATACCCACGCAAAAGACTCACATTCACAAACGAAAACTCTTCCGCAAGAAAGTTTCTCAAATAATATAATTATTAATAATAGCACGGGATTTTGTTTATTTATTTATTTGTTAACGTTTTTAGACTTAAAAATAATTGGAATTTAATTAAAGGAATATGTTGTATTTTTTTTAATCAAACAACTTTTAGGAATATAATTGAAAAAGTTCATCATTTATTTACATATATTGCAATGTTATAATTATTCATAAATACCCAACAAAAAAAACTGTTATAATTGTTCACACGTGCAAGCCACCATATAATTAATTAGAGAAAACTATTTGTTGACTAATTTGGTTTTTTTTTTCTCTGGATGGAGCTGAATTCGATACCCAATAAATATTTTGGTTTCGGGTAAAAATATATGTCATTAAATAGTATTAAAATTTTTAGCAAATTAATCCCAACCTTAATATTCACGACGCAGCCGCCTCTATTAATTGGCATATCCTAATATTACTAATTAATAAATATGCATGACTATTTTAGTATTATATAAATTAGTATGAATTAAAAATAAGAGTAAATAACAAGTAATTTTAATTTGTAAATATATTATGAAAAAATTCCCCTATATTTTCTAAGAAAATTTGGATTGAAATTTTTTGGTGACATCCACTTACTTTTTTTCTACCCATTTTTCTCTTCCACCTTCTTTTCTTTCCAACCAGATATATATTTTTTCTTATTCTCCTCACTTTTCTTTGGCAAAAAAAATATAATAAATGAAAATTATAGCCTAAACTCAGCATTTCTCTTTGAATGTTTTCTCTAAGATTCTTTGACTTTTGACTTATAGGTGATTAACATTATCAAGTGGAAGCTCTAACTTTTATGATATCATCGTTTTATTGTCTAAAATTTTGGGGCATTCATATCTCATAAAATCATAATGATAATACACTAACACATATATTGACTAAGAATGCCTCATATTACTCCCAATAGCTTTTTTATTCTATTATTTAATACATATCACTAAAATTTTACATTTTCTTATTTTATATCTAACATTTACAATACATGTTTTTTTTTCATACGCAGTCGTAAAAAAATATCGCACTGAAAATTGTTCATAGGTTGAAGCCTCTACCATAGAAATTTCCTAAGTTGAGAATTCTATGGTAGAGGCTTCAAAAAGAGTCTCACCGTTGGGACTCTTTTGTATTTCCGACCTGTGAACAATTTTCAGCGCGATTTTTTTTTATGATCGTGTATATTATAGTTATTTAGAGCATTCTGTAAATTTTTAGAAAATTCTGAATAATTTACAGTATCGAAAACTAGGTTCAAACATATTATTTTCCACATGCATAAAAAATTAGTTACGTATGCAACAACCTGTTTTTAAATTAGTTTTCGGCACTGTAAATTATTTAGAATTTTCTGAAAATCTGCAGGATGCTCTAAATAACTACAATATATACGGTCATAAAAAAAATCGCGCCAAAAACTATTCACAGGTTGAGAACACAAAATTGCCCCTACTATAGAAATTTCCTAAGTATTATATCTTTAATCTTTGTTATTTATTTTAAATATTAAATATTAAATAATGAGGATACGGAGAAAACACTAACTGTATGTAAATATCTATAAAATAAATAAATTAGAAGGAGTATTCCTACAACAATTTTTCTTTATATATTAAAAAAAAATAGAATCATCTTTTTTTTAATCATAATAGTAATACAATTACTCTTTTACAAAAAAATAGTTCAAAATTAACACCACCTACCCATAAAAGTTTAATATTTTTCTTAATGAATGAAGTGAGAGATGGGGGAAGCAATAGAGTACTTTTCCAAAAATAATCACCTAATTTTGAGATTAATTTTAGCTTAAAATACAGAATATAGTCCAAATCCATTCAATAATATATTCTTCTACTATTTTTTTCCTATTTACTTGATTGATTAAAGTGTTAGTGTGCAGTGTTAGCTAGTAAAACGTGATAAGCACAACCTCAATTTGGTAATAAAACAAATAACCCCATTTTTCAATTTCTTTTTTCCCTTCATATATCTTTTCTATAAAAAAAAATTTGTAGATTCTTGAAATTTTTTTTTAATGCTAACTTTAACGGAATATTTTTATATTTAACAAAATAATATTATATTTAACTGTAGATAGTAATCATGATTTAAACTTAGATAAATAAATAATTAAACAAAATAAAATATGATATTTTTGAAATATTTTACAATAATAATTATTTAAAAACAATAAAATCATACATTTTATAACTTAAATAAAATTTAATTAAATTTAAACTTAATATTATATTAAACATATAATATATAATCTTTTGTTGTCACTATCGAATTCATAAACTAGAACAAACATAAATAAATTAATAAATTAAAATATGATATTTTGAAGATATTTTATGATAATTTAAATAATTAAATCATATTTATTTAAAAATAATAAATGCATACATATCATTTTTTTTAGCTTATAATTTTATGTGATAGTTTGTTTTTTATCAAGTGATTGAATTTTTTTTCTTTATTAAATTTATCAAAGGACATTACGAAATACATTAGAAACTAAAAATAGTTGATGCATATATACTACTGTACTTTTTCTATTCTTATTTTATTTTTATTTTTATTATTAATTTCTTTTTAAATATTATTATATTTTATATATATACGACATGTAATCATGTAAATATATATATTTATGTCAACATTGTGTTTTGATATTATATATATAGAAATTATTGTTATAAATATTTATATATACTATAAAACTGTGTAATTCATTTTATTATATATATATTTAAAAAAAATAATGAACTAGATTTTATTAAAATTATAAACAATGTTTATAACTTTAAAACTAAACAAACAACCTAGTATATATATACTTTAAAATTATTCGCAGAGATGGAAAAAACACATATAGAAGAAGCCGAAATAAGAAAGATGAGTGAGTGAGTGATATGGAGTTTATATATACAGTTACTTTCATGCTTGTCTTTTTTTCAATCAATTTATGATACAAAGTGGGAATATATAGTTAAATTTTGTACTTTGCATGGCTGGGACTGAAAATTAATCCATTACAATTTAGTGCAACTGGTACTTTTCCTAATCCTACCTATATATATTCATAAATATATTAATTTCAATGTACCTGATTTTTTTAAAAGGAAAATTTGAGTTTTAATGTAATAAGTGACAATACATTTAAAAAATACAATATTCCTATACGACTCTTGTTTTGGTACTACTAATGATGTTACTACCTAAAATACTTCTAACATAATTTTCTCAAATTTAATTAAAGTGTTAATGTAAACTGCTAGCTAGTAAAACGTGATAAGCACGACCTCAATTTGATAATAAAACAAATAACCTATTTTTTCATTTTTTGTTTCTATTCATATATCTTTTTTATATAAAAAGTGTGTAGATAATTTTTTTTTATTTTAATGTTTTTTTTTATTAACTTTAATGAAATATTTTTATATTTATTTGTAGATTGTAAATATAACTTAAACTTAAATAAAAGTAAACAAATTAAAATATGATATTTTTAAGATATTTTACAATGATAATTATTTAAAAATAATAAAAGCTAACATTTATAACTTAAATAAAATTTAATTAAACTTAAACTTAATATTATATTAAATACATAATATATAATATTTTGTTGTCAGTGCCAAATTCATAAACTAGAACAAACATAAATTAATTAATTAATTAAAATATGATATTTTTAAGATATTTTATGATAATTTAAATAATTAAATCATATTTATGTTAGAATATTTATTTAAATGGTATTTAAAATCAATTTGTTATAACTAATTGATTTAATATATCAGAGTCAATATTTTATTTATTGACAAAATATTCTAATTAATGGTCAATATTATTTGTAACCCGATTTTGCATATCCCAACTGATTGAGAAAATATCTCAATCTGTGGCAGAGACTCTGATGGTAGGTCTCACTCTATAAATATAGTGTACCGGTCCCCAAGGTCACTGCTCATTCTGACTATCAGTAACTCCATCTAAAAGAGTTAGTGATAGCTTGAAAACTCGAGTACTTGTTCTAATTCTTTTTTTTTTCTTTTGTAGATTTAAAGTTAGATCAAGGTTATCAATTGCAATGGTTGGAGATATACAATATTCGATCTATTTGTATATGTTCAATTTATATATTAATTCCGCCTATATGTATAGGATTGTTCATATGCATATATTTATTTTAATCTAACAATTTATTTAAAAATAATAAATGCATGCATATTATTTTTTATCTTATAATTTTGTGTGATAGTTTGTTTTTTATCAAGTGATTGGAGATTTTTTTTTCTTCATCAAATTCATCAAATGACATTGCGAGATATATTAGAAACTAAAAATAGTTGATGCATGTATACTACTATCTACACTATGATTTTTTCTATTTTTATTTTATTTCTATTGTTAATTTCTTCTTAAATATTATTGTATATTATATATATATATGTCATGTGGCCACATAAATATATATTTATGTCAACATTATGTTTGGATCTCATATATGTAGAGATTATTGTTATAAATATTTATATATATTATAAAATTATAATTCATTCTGTTATATATAAATATATATATTATAGAATTATAATTCTGTCTATTATATATATATATATATTTTAAAAAAATAGTGAACCAAATTTTATTAAGATTATAGACAATGTTTACAATTTTAAAACTAATACATTGTTCGTTGCTTCTACCTAATATATATAATATATACTTTAAAATTATTCTAGAGTGAAAAAAACACAAGAAGCCGAAATATGAAAGATGAGTGAGTGAGTGATCCGGAGTTTATATATAGTTACTTTCATGGTAGTCTTTTTTTCAATCAATTTATGATACAAAGTGGGAATATAGACTGAAAATTAATCCATTACAATTTAGTGCAACTGGTACTTTTCCTAATCCTACCTACATATATTCATAAATGTATCAATTTCAATGTACCTGATTTTTTTAAAATAATGAAAGAGACGTATTTGTAAGTGGGAGACAGATTAATATTGAGGCAAGCTTACATGGATCGTTACATATATACACAATAAAATGAAAATATATAGCAACACATATTTTGTATAGAAAAAATTAAATTATATACATAGAGAGAGTTTACAAACTTGTATCACATACTATATATATATATATGATCATATTTAAGGTAGGTTTACATTTTTTGGTATTTTATGTTTTTGTAAAGTATAATTTTAGTGTTCTCCAATACGAAAAAATCTTATTAGATATGCTTAATTTGTAAAATGAGTCAAAAATTGTACCTTCCACACTATTTTCGTCAATAAATTTTCATAATGCCTAACTTACCCTCCATTTTAAGTACTTTGAATTGTTAAAAATTATATGATAGCACATGTCACGTTATAATTGGTCCAGTTTATTCTTTAAAAAAAAATTGAATTACAAAAACTAATTCAAAATATATTAAATAAATTAAAAACCTATTTTTTAATCTTTTTCCTTTTCTCTCCTCCCCATTATCTCTCTCTTCAGGAAGATCAAGCTTGGTTCCCCTACTTGGTTTTTTTATTTTTGTTAAATTTTTGTGTCATATTTTTTGAAATATGAGATTAAATATTGATATGAAACAAGAATGAAGAATAACAAATTCAACAAAACAAAAGATGTATTTTTCTAAGTTTGAGGCTGGATTTGAGGCTTTGAAGAACAATGAAATGAGAGAGTGGCAGTAGCAGGAGACAGAGAAGGAAGAAGAGAGAGAATATTTTTTAAAGAAAATTCTTTGTTATTAAATTTGTATTTTTAATTTTAAAATTAATTTATGTTAAAAAAAATATAGCCATGTCCAATTAAATACTGACACATGTCAAAGTAATTTTCAAAATATATTTTGATATAATATTTTAATTATTTATAAGTGAGGGTAATTTAGGTACTATAAACGAATTGTTGAAAAAATTGTATGATTTATTGATTTTATAATTATAAGATACTAAATAATAATTATTTGTAATAGAGGGTACCAAAATTATATTAAGTGAAAACATAAAAAATTTAATAGGGGTGAACAACATTCACATAAATCCAATTAATTGGATTAGATTAGATTAGTAAAAAAATGTTGAATTTGATTAGATGCCCACCCCAATACTAAATAGGCATACCATATATTTAATTTATTTTTATTAATGTTAGCCATTATTAGGCGGTCTTCAATATAATATATAAAAGTAAATTTGTAAGACATACAATGAGAAATTTTAATGAAAATTTTTTGTTTTATCAATTTTTAATGTTAACTTAAATAGAATATTCTTATATTTAACATAATATTTTTATATTTAACGGTAGTTTGTAAACACTTAAACTTAAACTTAAATAAAATAAAATAAATAATTAAAAAAATTAAAATAAGATATTTTACAATGATAATTATTTTAAATTAATAAAATCATATATTTTATAACTTAAATAAAATTTAATTACACTCAAACTCACTTATTAGAATAATATCATATTAAACATATAATATAATCTACTATCAAATAGCAACAAATTGTTTTTAAAAAAAATAGTAAGAAACTTAAATTTAAAATCCACGTATAATATTTAATTTTACATTAAACATATAATAAATAATCTCTTGTTGTCACTACCAATTTCAAAAACTAGAACAAACATAAACTTAAACAAAAATAAATAAATTATTTAATTAAAATAAGATATTTATTTAAAATTTATAAAATATTAATAAATTTTATAAATAAAACTAAGCAAACGGGCATATTGCACGTTGCTTGTATCTAGTAACTATATACATATGAGAAATTTGTGAAAATGACACATTTTTCGACCAACTGTCTAAAATTTTCGGCCGGTTGTTTGAATTTTTTAACCGCCTGTCTAAATCTTCAACTAGCTGTCTAAATTATGAGTGGTCATTTTGCAAATAATTATTAAAATTAGACTAGAGTGCAAAATGACTTTAAAAAATAAGTTATTTTGCCAAAGGACCCTATACATATACTAAATTTTAGTCTTACTATATTATAATTAGGATACATGTGATGAAATAAATAACTAAATAATCTCCTTAAGTATGGTTATACATTTTTTGACCTTGTATTTTGTCTTATTACTTGTTTGGACTTTGTATTTTGACAAGCTCTTTTCTAAATCCTGTGTTTTATAAAATGATTCAAATAGAACCCTAAACTCAATTTTTATCAAAAATTTTTGAACTAAAATCATAAATAATTCATCAAACTAACAATTCAGAACAAAAGTACAATTATTCTGCCTAATAATTGTGTTTTCATATTTAATTTTCTCTTCATCAAAATTGGGTTTAAAGGTCTATTTGAACTATTTTATAAAATACAGAGTCAAAAAAGTAATTTGTCAAAACACAAAATACAAATAAATAATAGGACAAAACATAAGATCTAAAAAAATATAAACCTTATTAGGTAATTACTACTAATTAAAACAGTCAATGATACAGCGTAACCATCTCACTAAATTATTATATAGCAAATGTGTTATATAACATTAAAAATTAAGAAATTTGTGAAAATGGCTTATTTTTTTAAGTAATTTTGTACTTTAGTTTACTTTTAATAATTTTTTGCAAAATGACATTTGTCTAAAATTTGACCAATTGTTTAAATTTTTCGACCAGTTGTCTAAAATTTTTGACTAACTATTTGAATTTTTCGACCACCTGTCTAAATTTTTTACTAGCTCTCTAAAATGAGAGATAATTTTACAAAAAATTATTAAAACTAGCCTAGAATGCAAAATAACTTTAAAAAAATAGATCATTTTGACAAAATACCCTTCAAAATATGATTGTATATATGTTTTTTTGTCAAAAGAAAAATAAGAATATGATACATAAATATTTTTTAGCTGAGATTTTTGTCTACCGTTGAGGTTGTATTTACAATTAATATATAAATAATATTCATCATATATATATATATATATATCATAAGTTATAATATTATAAGACGAGGACATGGGGAAGGAAATAATTACATTGTATGTGGCATGCACTAGTGTACAGATCACTATGTATAACATCACATCGATCGTTCTCGAACTTGGAATTATGAAAATTTGTATTCATATGTACATATATTATATAGTGTGTCGTGAATCACATGTAATAGTGCTTTAATAAGTCGGAACTATTACTTTTTATTTTCTTTCTTGTTTTTATTTTGTCTTTATCTACTACATTAATTACACTTTTATACATATATATATATATACTAGATATAAACAACGTATATTATGCACGTCTTATTTATAGAATTTATTAATTATTTTTATTAAATTTATATTAGTTTTATTTTTGTCTAAGTTTATGTTCTAGTTTTTGAATTTAAGATTGACAACAAGAGATTATATATTATATGTTTAATGTAATATTAAATATTATACTTGAATTTTAAATTTAAGTTTCTTGCTAGGTTTCTTGAAAAAATAATTTGATGTTAATTTACAGTAGATCATATTATATGTTTAATATAATATTATTATAAAAAGTGAGTTTACGTTTAATTAAATTTTATTTAAGTTATAAAACTTATGAATTTATTATTTTTAAATAATTATTATTGTAAAATATCTCAAAAATATCATATTTTATTTTGTTTAATTATTTATTATTTTAAAATAATTCTCATTGTAAAATATCTCAAAAATATTGTATTCTAATTTGTTTAATTATTTATTATTTTTAAATAATTATCACTGTAAAATATCTCAAAAATATCTTATTTTAATTTTTTTAATTATTTATTTTATTTAATTTAAGTTTAAATGTTTACAAACTACCGTTAAATATAAGAATATTCTATCAAATATAAGAATATTCCGTTAAAGTTAACATTAAAAAAAATAAAAAACCGTTAAAACTAAGAATTTCCGTTATCTACACACTTATTATATAGAAGAGATATACTAGATACAAACAACGTGCAATATGCACGTTTGCTTAATTTTATTTATAAAATTTATTAATTATTTTTATTATATTTATATTAATGTCATATAAATTTTGAAATAAATATCTTATTTTAATTAATTAATTAATTTATTTTTGTTTAAGTTTATGTTTGTTCTAGTTTTTAAATTTGGGAGTGACAACAAGAGATTATATATTATATGTTTAATGTAATGTTAAATATTATACATGGATTTTAAATTTAAGTTTCTTGCTAGTTTTTTTTTTTTTTTTTAAAAAGCAATTTGTTGCTAATTAATTCATAGTAGATTATATTATATGTTTAATATGATATTATTCTAATAAGTGAGTTTAAGTTTAGTTAAATTTTATTTAAGTTATAAAACATATGATTTTATTATTTTTAAATAATTATTATTGTAAAATATCTCAAAAATATCATATTTTATTTTGTTTAATTATTTATTATTTAAAAATAATTATCATTGTAAAATATCTGAAAAATATATTATTTTAATTTACTTAATTATTTTTTATTTTTAAATAATTATCATGGTAAAATATCTCAAAAATATCTTATTTTAATTTTTTTAATTATTTATTTTATTTTATTTGAATTTAAGTGTTTACAAACTACCGTTACATATAAGAATATTCTGTTAAATATAAGAATATTACGTTAAAGTTAACATTAAAAAAATAAAAAAAACCATTAAAACCAATAATTTCTGTTATCTACACTCTTATTATATAGAAGAGATATATTTTTGTGTATATAAAGAAATTTTTTAGTTTTAATAGTTTGTTTTGTTAATTTTAATAGAATATTATAAATATTTAACTAAATATACTTTTTAAATTAACTTAAAAATAGATATTTATCAATTATATTAATATAAATTCAAATATTATAAAATATCCTTATTACAATAATATTTAATACAAAACTAGATACTTAATAATTATATTAATATAAATTTAAATGTTATAAAATATTATTATGATAATAATATGGATTTATACTTTTTTAGACCATGTGTTTTGCCTCATTACCTGTTTGGACTCTGTATTTTGACAAATTATTTTTTAGACCCTGTGTTTTGTAAAATGGTTCAAATAGGCTCATAAACCTGATTTTGATGAACAAAAAATTGAATATAACAACACTGTTCTTAGGCAGAATAACTGTATTTTTGTTCTATATTGTTAGTTTGATGAATTATTTGTGATTTTAGTTCAAAAAACTTTGATCAAAATCGAGTTTAGGGGTCTATTTTAACTATTTTAGAAAATACAGGGTTCAAAAAGTAATTTATCAAAACACATGGTCTAAACAGGTAATGAGCCAAAATACAGAGTCTAAAAATACATAAACCCTAATAATATATATTCCTAATTTTTTACTAACTATATTAATATGAATTTAAATATTATAAAATACGATTATTATACTAATATTTAATACAATTAGATATTTAATGTTTATATCAATATAAATTTAAATATTATAGAATATCATTATAATAATATATAATCTTCATTTTTATAAAAAAAAAATCATAAACAATGTTTTAATTTAATTTTTCATTTAATATGTTTATGTTATTCTTTTATATATAATATTATTTATTTATTTAAAATTTATATGACAATGATACAAATTTAATAAATATAACTAATAAATTCTATAAATAAAACTAAGCAAACATACACTGCAAGTTGTTTGTATCTAGTATATATATATAGGTAGCATTAGTTTACATGTGAATAAGTTATAATCCTAAGTACATCTTAAATGCAAGATGTAAATTTTGTACCAAATTTAGCATAATTTTTTTTATATATACGGTAAATAACAAAAAAAATTTGATATTTACGGTATTTCAATTTCCTTACAAATTTACGGTAATATCTCAAAGCCCACTAGCCCAAAACCCAATATCACATAAACGGTACACCTCTGCCCACAAGCCTAACCCATTATAACCCAGCCCATTCTAGTAACATGTTATCTTCATCCCTATTGCAGAGACCTCCAAAGCATCTGAAACATCCGAAAAACCATAGCTCTTGCTTTTGCACTGATCATAATTTTTTTCAAAGGGGGAGATTGTTAATGTCAATTTTTAGCTCTTGTTTTTGGTTGCCAAAAATTATGCAACTTGTTCTGTATGGGTTACAATATGTTTTATCTCAATATTATGAGTTGTTAACATTGAATTGACAGGTTAGTTGTTAGTTTAACTAATAGTGTTTTTTCCAGTTAGCAGTTCACACGTGACAGTGTGATGTCACCGGTCCTGTCTTTCTTTCTATAAATAAATCATTGGGCAGAACATAATGAACTAACTATGATAGAAAAATCCTAGATCTTGGTTCTTGGTCTTAGCTTTGTGTTGCAGGGGCAAGCAAAAGGTTGATGCAGAAGTTGGCGATCATTACTGGGTTTTTGAGGATCAGAGGGGAAGCAAGAGCTTGGATCAGACAACAACTGAAGGGATTTCAGTCAAGTCTTTGAAGAGAGTTCAAAGTGTGTGCTCTGCCGAAGTTTTGCTTTTAATATTGTTATTTCACTGATTCTTGTATATTTCTTTATTGCGTTGTACAATCAGACTATATTCTTTACTATATATTGTATGGAGTTTTTGTTAACATTTCTTGTATACTTTCAAATCTATATTAAACTTTCTTGAGGCATTAAAATTGATGATACTTTGTTTTAATGCTTACATTCATAGTGATTAAGTTTCTTTCATTTCCACAAGTAATTTGAATTTGTCATTAGAGTAGCAAATCCATCTTCAATATTTTATATGGTCATAGTTTAGATTTTAAGTCTAGTAGTTTAACTTTAAGCCTCATGGTTTAAATTTTAAGGCTTGTACTTTAAATTTTAAAGAGTGATGGTTTATATTTTAAGCTTTGTGGTTTACATTTTGAAGAATTGTGGTTTAGATTTTAAGCCTTGAGGTTAAAATTTTAAAAAATATCCTGATGTGTATATTTCAAATGATTATTGTTTATATTTTAAGATTTATGGTTTACATTTTAAGCCTTGGTTTTTATATTTTAAAGAATAATTTTTCATAGATTGAATACTGTTGACTGCGTTTTTAGCCAACGACGTGAGAACGTCAAATACGACAAGCCTTCAAGAGAATGTAAAACGACACAGACAGTTTATGAACAAAAAGTAAATAACACAAGAGATTTTTATAGTGGTTCAGCCCCGATTGTCGGTAATAGCCTAATCCACTTAGAGTTGTGATTTATAGACCTATACTCAAGATCAGATGGACTGAGCCAACTGAGTTTCTTCAGTACAGATTGTGAAAATACAAGAGTTCTCTCAAATATCAGCACTTTCTCTCTCTAGAATACTCAGACCCAATTTTCTCTCTCTAGAAAGAAGAAGCAGAAGATGCCCCTCTCTAATCCCATAAGCTCTCTATTTATAGGCTTAGGGTCATACATACGGTATCCCCTAGAACCGGGATATTTTATTATATTTATTACATTTAAATTACAAAGAAACATTCAAAATTCAAAATGTAACAAACCCCCCATTTGTGGGAAGAATCAGAGATTCCCGCCTATCTTGTTGAAGTTGTTTCTGGGAATCTTGACTTTGTCTCCTCTAGCTAGTTGATCCACCTCCTTCTGACCACTCATGCAAGTGTTGGTCGGACGTGCATGGTGGTAGGACATGCACTTCTCTCCTCTAACATGGCACTCTCCTCTAGCATGCCATGTTTCTCCTTGAACCAATCTCCTTGGCTTCTCACCTCGGATAAGTCCGAGGCAACCTCCTTGGCATCTCACCCCGGATAGGTCCGAGGCAACCTCCTTGAAGCTTCTTACCTCGGATAGGTTTGAGGCAATCTCCTTGAAGCTTCTCACCTCGGATAGGTCCGAGGCAACCTCCTTGGCATCTCATCCTTGGGGTCTCCTAGGACCATATCCTCCTTGGGGTCTCCTAGGACCACTTTCTTGAGTTCTCCTCGATGCACCCTCCTTAACTCTCCTAGGATGCACTCTCCTTAGCCTCCTAGGATGCATTCTCCTTAGCCTCCTAGGATGCACTTTCCTTAGCTTTCCTCGGACCAAGGTGCACTTGGCTTGGTTATGACATCTTTCAAGCAGTCCAAATTCTTCGTCAGTCTACCGGGTCACTTTATCACAACTCTGAGGAGTCAATGTATTTATTGACTATTAACGTGTCATTTACTGACCATGCACTGCCACTTGTCACATTTATTGCCACGTCCTTGATCTCCAATTTTTGGGTATAACAAATACATTCCTGTAAATATAGTTGTCACACATATATATGACACACTACAATTAGAATGCATTTCTAATTTAACTATAATATGACACATATAATACACATTACAACAACACTTAGAACCATATGCTCAAATAAGGGTAATTTGGGAAGTCTCATGATAATAATGGGTAAAGTTCAACTAAATATATTTAGTATCTAATTTTAGTTAACTACTCCTAAAAGTGGGTAGTTCTCAACTTTTCCCAAAAATATTATAAACTCTCAAACTAAAATTTGAGTAACAAAGGTGTGATCGTTTATACCACCAAATAACAAAAAAACAAAAAATTTATCAATATATTAAGGGTGAATAAAACTCTATTGTTCACATTAGAATAAAATTTAGAAAGGGAAATTGACTTTTAATGCATATAAGGAGATTGTATTTTAAAAATACCCTATCAATGTTATCACTATACGAGTCTCATTTTGGTCCTATTATTTACATTAGTTCCCAAAATAACTCTGCCATTTGTTTCGACTCTTTCTCTCTCTCTTCTTTCTCGGTCTCTCTATATTCCCGAACAAAAAAAACTCTAAAAACCCATATTTGAATCCGTTGCAACCCAACAAAATCAGAGAATATAAGCATTGTCGGAGAAGGTCTTCGGAACGAGCATTGGAAGCACCCAGAGGCAACCAAATAACTCCTAAGTATGCGAAGGTGAGGGTTTTCTTTTTAATCTGCAATGTTTGGTTTTTTGTTCATAGGATAGATTGAGGCTGGGTAACTGAGAAATCTTGGTTTTTTTTTCAAAAATTTTGACCCACCTCGATAGGCCTCGATAGAACTCGATAGTATACGTTAGGTTTTGTTTTTGAATGTGCCTCGATTGACCTCGATAGGACTCGATGATATTAGGTATATTCAGTTTTAGGGTGCCTTGATAGACTTCGATAGAATGAGACATAGGGCTAATTTAGCAACTGCCTCGATAGACCTCGATAGGAATCGATGATATTAGATATATGGTTGATTTAGTACCTGCCTCGATAGGCCTCGATATAATAAGACTTATGGCTGATTTAGCACCTGCCTCGATAGGACTCGATAGAAGCAAATATATTATGATTTTGCATTGCCTCAATAGGTCTCAATAGAACTATGTATTTTCCGATTTTACTTGGGCCTCAATAGTCCTCGACAGTCATTGATAGGCCTCGAAAGTTACCAGATTGTTTAAAATTGTATTTTTAACTTTTTTTTTTTTTGCTTTTTCTTTTCAGATGCCTGAATTGATTGTACCATTGGAGAAGCACTTTCCTGGTCGTGTCACCTATAGGGGTAGTGCTTATTTGGAAATCCTTATAGAGCAGTTTAAGAGGCACGGGCTAATTGAATGGGCACAGGCATGCCCGTTGGGACAGTTCTTTAAGGCTAAGTCATTTAGTTTTTCCGGGGTTCTACTGCATCACCTTATGTTGCGAAAGGTGGAAAGCAAGAAGGCTGAAGAGGGCCAATTCTACTTGGGCAACAGTCTTTGTAAATTTGGGATTGCAGAGTTTACCCTAGTCACCGGGCTGAATTTTGGGAACACCCCGTCCCCAGACGAGTTGAGAGAGCATCTTTCAAGTGATCAGATCATCCAGGAATACTTTAATGGTGATTCGAAGGTTAGTTCCGACCAGTTGGAAGATGCTTTGAAGGCCTCGACAAACCCAGAAGATGCATTTAAGCTGGGTTTGTGCTATTTGATAGAGGGGGTACTGAATGCCCCATAGAAGAAAACGATGATATGGGGTGATTCTCTAAAGATGGTTGAGGACCTTGACTACTTTTTCAAGTATCCGTGGGGGAAGTTGTCTTTCAAGAAGGTTATTAGAGGAGTTCACAAGGACATGCATAAGCCATTGAAGCATTACGTGGAGAAGAAGAAAGAGGGTTCGAGCAAAAAACAGAAGGAGTCGAAGTATAGTTTCTATGGCTATGCCCCCGCACTTCTGTACTAAGCTTTTGAGGCCATGCTAGCTGTCAGGAGTAAGTTCAGTGAGAACAGTGGGAACCAGATTCCTAGGATACTTAGCTGGGCTACAAAGACCGATATCACCATTTCGACAGTTCAGTTGGTTCCTATATTCACAACCGTCGAGTAAGTTCCATTTTATCTTGTTAAATGTTTATTTTATTAAAGTTTTTCTGACACATGTTATTCAACCATGTAGTTAGTGGTATTTTTCATGCTGAAGCCACGTCTCGGTGAGGTAGTCTACTACAATAGCCTCCCAGACGTTGATTCTAGGTTATTCCCTAAGTTGGAATCAACTGTGAGGGAGGCTGGGACTGCAATGGAGAAAGTAGTGCCTAAGAAGGAGGCAAAGAAGCTGGTAGAGATTGCAAAGGAAGCTTCCATTTTTTACGAGGATGTCCCGAGGGTTGAGGAGGGCACTTCACAGGCCTGTGCACCTTCCTCTAGTCAGGTTGCCTAACCTGATTATGAGCAGTTGATGCAGAGGCTCAAGAGGGTTGAGGAGGGCCAGGCAACCTTACTTCAGAATTAGACTACGATCATGGATTAGTTGGCGCAGCTGCTTTCAGTGGTCTCAAGTCAATCAACCCACGTAAAATCAGATACAAAGTCTGATATCATGCTTGAGGAGTAAGAGCCCGGTGATCCACCCCCCACTCCATAGGCCTAAACATCTGTAGTTGCCAGTGACGCCGACAGTCCAAGTGTACGAGTACTACAGCCTGAGGAGGCAGCTGGCCTTGAACTTGTTAGGCAGAAACGCAGGCCCAAGCATTTTGATGACTTCATCGACCCAACGAAGAGGATGAGAGTAGATAAACAGGGGCTAGTTATTGAACCTTTGAGGAAGTGTGATCCGCAGTAGAAGAAGAGCTTCCATAAGTGGATCACCGGGAGGATCGACAACAAGAGAGATCAGAACGTCTATACTGGGATGCACGGTGTGGCATGGTTCTTGCAGTTGCACACAGTCCAGACTTGGCTTTGGGATTCAGTATGTAAATTACATTTATGTTTTCAATTCAATCTTAAAATATATTGATGGTACTAATGAATTTTCATGTTTTTTCAGCATATTGATGCCACTCTGCACATGCTACGTCGCCGATGCAACTTTTATCATGCCGCATTTCGGCAGGATGCTGCGATCATGAACACCACCTTCCCCCAAGTGTGCCTAGGTCGGTTCTTCATATATGTCCCCCTTCTAAATTGGATGTTTAAATTCTAACATATTTATACTATATAATGATAATAGTACTTCTTAAAAGAAACTTTTTATGTATATTTGAAAATTATATTTTATCTATTAACATTTGCTAATCACTTAATCAAAATTTTGTGAAATAATCAAATTTCTATTAAATGTGTAATCATTTATTGGATAGATCAATCATATTTTTTCTTATGAAAATATAAGTACTAATCACGTCTAATTTTTTTTTTTTAAATCTATATATTTGAAAATTAAGAAAAATCAAATGTAAATCTTTTGATTTATTTTTGTACACAACAATAAAATAGAGGTTTTATGACTCCATATTAAAAAACATTGTAGACCTTCAATGTCTCCCATAAGAGGAGACGTTGATGTGAGAGTCATCGTATGTAGCCCTGTAACGACCCGAATTTGCTAATCAGGCTTAGGGGCCTTGATTAGTGTGCCTGGAGGGCAATAAGTGGGTTAATGTGCTTATATGTGAATTTATGTGTATATATGATTATGATGCATGTTTAATTGAGTTAAATGCGCATGTGGGCCCCATTTGAGTATTAGGGGCATAAATGTGATAAATGAGATATATGTTGTATATGTGTGATATGTCTGTACAGCACGATCCGAGACAGTCCTGGGGAGCGGTTAGCCGGAGAGTCACAACGGGGTTGAGATTTGGACTCGGGGTGAGTCGAGGGGTAATTTGGGTATTAGCTGAGTTATGGGGTTATTGGGACATGAAAATAAATATTTGGAGATATATTTGAGGATAGAATGTCTAGGCGGGAATATTTGGGGAATTTACCATTTTACCCTCGGGGACGTTTTGGTACCCCGAGCCTTGAGGTAACCATATAGACTTAAGCTGAATAAAACAAAATAGAGGAATGGTTTAGAAACTTAAGGAACCGACCTTAGCTTATTCTTCCCAACTGAAGTTAGCTTCTATCTCTTTCTCTCCTTCACTCTCTAAGGTTTTCAAAGGGAATTCTTGGTGCAAGCTAGCATAAGCAAGGGATTCAGCTGTGATAACTTAGGAGCTTAAGGCTTGAGGATTAAGGTGCAACTTCAGAGGTTTAAATCAGCAAGAGGTAAGCTTTTTCATGGAAGTTATGTTTAAGTTTCAGCTGTGTTTCCAAGCTTTGCATGTGGGTAGAATCTAAGCTGTTTTTGGGTATTCTAGTTGAATTTTGGAGCAGATTTCTGTTGGGTTTTAGTGTTGATATTGAGCTGGAATAATGGTGTTATTATCTAGGATTGTTGGCTTGGTTTTGGTGAGAATTGGCTTGAGGAAAGGTTTGGAAAATGGTGTAGAAATCTGGGTTCGTTGTGGAGCGCCGCGGCCCTAGGAGGGGTGCGCCGCGGCCCGTGTGGGGGTCAGTGGGGAGCTAGCCTCTGTTTCGAGGCTAGCCGCGGCTCTAGTGGGTGGGGTCGCGACCCTTAGTGCCAGTTTGAGTTTTTAGGGGATTTTAGGCTTGGGAACTCAAGGGGTAAAGCTCGGGATGGATTTTATTACCCGAATTGATAGAATTCAAGGTCCCGGGGGTTGTGGTTATGACTTGAAGATATTTATTGGATTAGAATTTGATGGATGGACGTTGGTAATGTGTTGTGACTAGGGTTTCGGCGAGGCTCACGTTGGAGGACTGTGCTCGGGGCATTGGTGCTTAGGAAGCTCGGAACTCAGGTAAGAAAACCCTTGTTTCCATAGAGCTTGTGTGCAGGGCTGAGCCCAATGTGTTGAATGGAAGTAATATGCAGGGTCGAGCCCTATATGCTAGAACTGCAGAGCGTAGCTCTTTATTTGTTTATGCTTGAATTCTGTACTTGTTGATATATCATGTTTGATATTATGTGAGTGAGTTGCCAGGGCGAGTCCCTAAAAGGATACCTGGGATATCCTCACGGCGTGGTCCGCGAACCCAGGGCTTGGTAAACGCCTGGGACGGCTAGGCCGTATGTGTTTAGCCATTTGGTGGCCTGTTTATATGCTTAACTTGTGTATTGCATATGTTATCTGTTATGGGTTTTTCTTGCCGGGCTTCGGCTCACAGATGCTCTGTGGTGCAGGTAAGGGTAAATAGAAGATCAACCAACTATGAGTACAGCAGGCGTGAGGTGGCGTGTACATGTTTGGCCAGCCTGGCTGCCACGGCTAGGGGATTTTGGGAGATGCTTGTAAATGAACTTAGACTTTGTCGTTTAGTCGACTCAGAACAGTTTTGTGTTGTAAATATTTTCTAAACTGTGTTTAGGGATCCCAGGTGTAAACTTTTATGATTTGCTATGAAAAACTACTTTCTCTAATGTTTTTCTTTTAATTATGGCTTAGTTACACAGTTTGACTTAAAACCTCGATTAGCGAGTTGAAAGCACAATTTTAAACTAACTTAGTAACGACTCTAAGGAAGTAGGGCGTTACAAGCCCTATGACATCTCCCAGAGGTTTTCTTTTTCTTAAAAAAAATATGAATAATAATTATTTTGTATTTTTATTAACTAATTAAATTCATTACATGTAATTAATATGAACAGTCCATTTCATTTAAAAAATGAAAAACTCATTAATGATATGAAAAAAACGCATTTCAAACAAATTCTTACATATTTAATAAATAAAAACTAACAACTATGCATATTCAAAGAACTCAAAAATTCTTACAAAGAAAAACGTAGAAAAAACTCAGAATTTTTACAGATTCTTAAACAAATAAACAAATACAAAGAAGAAGAAAGATAGCCTCCATCGCCTTCACCATCTCTGCCCTTCCACCATCGTGAGCCATGGTCGCCCTCCACCGGGCCGCTTACCTGCAAAACAAAGAGAGCTAGAGAGAAAAACAAATAAAGAAATAGAGGATGCATTTTAGAGAGTGAGAGATCTCCACGCCATTATCTGTTGGGATTTTAATTCCTAATTAAAAATCAATTTATTTTATAATCCCGTTTTATTATCAATAAAAAAATAGAAATCATTTTTTGACTTGGTCAATCACTTTGCTCACATGTTTTATTTTCATGATTATTTGTTTAATATAAACTTCTATTAAATCCCGAGCATATAACTAATTGTATTTATAGTGACGTAATCACAATGGAATATGAATATGATTATATGTTCAAAATAATTTAGTCCTAAGATTAGTCAGTGCACATGATTTACACTGATTTGTCAATCTACGATATGATCTACTTACACATTGTGGTGTTATGTTCTTTTCAGAACATTAGCAAAATAGATAAGATCAGATGTATTTGTTACATCGGACATGATCGATATTGACAGTTGATAAGATAAGTAAACGTACTATTATTACCTATTCTAGTCATATCATATAGTTGACCATAGGTCAATTCAATCTCAATTCTGAGTGGTTAGTATTCTAACTGATTGTATTATTTTAGTTCTTTGACTTGTTCGTTATCAGCTTACCCTACGGACTAACCCATACTTACATCTTGGGAACTCGGTAGTATAATTGAGTGGGAGTGTTAATCATAGATATGGACATCTAAAGCTTTTAATAAAGAAGTGAAACGATGGATTCCTTTTAGTTTGGTTCAAGGTGTTAAATGATAGAGATCTCATTTTAGTAATTAAATTAGTTCTTTGAAATATCATTTACAAGGAACTAAGTGTTTTAAGGATAAAATACAATGAGGGGTAAAGCGGTATTTTAGTCTCATCTCATTGTAGACTGTCTATAGAGGATTGAGTGACAATTATGGTTTTAACAATGGATAATTAATAGCGTATCTATATTTGTTATAGAGCGTTCTATGAATTCAAGAGTGCAATTCCGAGTCTTTAATGGAGTCACGAGAAATTAATAAGTTAGTAACTTTATTTGTTAGATTTATTGATAACTTATTGGAGCTTGATTTCATAGGCCCATGGTCCCTATTGTACCTTGGACAAAATTATCTAGATAGTCTCAATTAATTGATTTAATTATCAAAGTTGATCAGGTCAATTTTGGATAGTTTCATAGAGTTATGTAATTTTAAGAAAAAAAGATAAATTATGACAGGTTTATTAATTAAAATAAATTTGTATCTAAATTAATAAATAAGTTTAAATCAAGGTTCAAATTATAAATAATTAATTTAATAAATGATTTAAATAATTATTTAATTAATTAAATCAATAGAAAATAATATAAGTCTTGATTTTAAGTCTAATGGGCTTATAATCAAATGAGAAATTTCATAGGCCTAAAGACCATGGTAATCTTGACCTAGGTTATTAATTGACTATTATTTCATTGCTTTTTTAATTAAATTAAATGACCTAATTGAGTGTATAAAATGAGTGTTATGTGAGAGGAGAAAACACAAATCACATTTTCTAATAGTTTTTAGATTCTCTCTAAACATAAGTCATTTTCTAAGTATTTTTATTATTTTTTATTTTTCTCTCCGTATCTATATTATGTATTGAGAATACTTTAGAAGATTATGAAAATTATAGATTATAAAAAATCAGTTTTTTTTTTAATACTCTGCTGCGACAGAAATAATACAAAAGTTAGAACTTTGTTGGTATGTTTCTCCACCAAAATTATGAGTAAATTATAAAGACTAATACGTCAGACAGACAGAGTACTTTTAAATTACACAGACATGGACATGGTGACTCTGAATCAGAATCAATTTTGAAAATTTGAGATTGGAAGAAAGCCGTCTGGGTGTCGTATGTGAAAGGTAATCAATTATTAATCAATTAATTAGGAGAAATCTAGGCAGGCTAATTAAATATATAAATATACAAAGTTGGTTGTTTGGTAGGTTGGACACGGTTTCGACTCGTTAGCTAGGCTTTAAAAAATTGATTGTGAGAGAACCAATCGAACTGTTTCCCCCTGATTCCTTCTTCAATTAAAAGTACATCTTTATATTTCTAATGCCACAAATGTGAGATAATAAAAAATGTATATTTAACAAAAAAAAATTAAGTTTAACAATATTTTGTTATTTTTCTGCTAAAGTTTATTATTAAAATTTTGTTTTGTAACCCACTAAATTCTAGTTGTAATTGTAGAAAATAAAGGTGTTGAAAAATAAACGTACTAAATCTTAAAAAATATTGTCTTATTTATTTATAATTTAAAATAAATATAATCTGGTTTAAGAAAAATAAATAATCGTCTTTATAATAAAAATAGACAACACTTTTTACGATTTATTATGTTTATTTTTCAACATCTTTATTTTTTTACAATTAAAGCTAGAATTTAGGGTGTTACATGTTTATTAAAAAATTTAAATTAAATTATTTACTATATATTTATGTATAATTTTTTATTGAATTTGAGATGTCTTGATATAAAGAATTAAAATATAGTTAACTCAAAATATTAAGTTTATAATTTTATATATATTGAATATTTATTTAATTAAAATTTATAAACATTTTTTTAATATGATACAAAGTATTTAATTTTAAAAAAAAAAAACCATATATCATATGAATTATAATATAAAAAGTAACAAAAGTTGCCCAAATAAAATTTAAACAATTCAAAATGAAACGCAACTTTCTTTCAAAAAATAAATTATAATACATGTTTTACATGTATTTTACACCTAACATAAATAAATGTATTGATAGAGATGGCTACTTATGATGTCTTTTTTAAACTTTTGTTTGGTTAAGAATAACTTGAGATAGAAAATTTTATCATTAAACTTGGACATTAAAGGTATGTGTGATTACCAATCAAATTAAAGCAGTTTTTGGTACAAACTTATGATGAGCTATTACAAATTGATAAATCAATTACTTTATTTATTAGTATTAAAAAATTATTATAGGAATGGAATAAATAAATATTAATTTAAATTATTAGAGACTATTACTTATGATATATTAGATTACTATTATTTTATATAGCGTTTATATTTTTTTAGACCCTATGTTTTGTCTTATAACATGTTTGGACCTTGTGTTCTAACAAATTATATAATTTAGAGTATTTTGTAAAATGATTCAAATAGATCATTAAACTCAATTATGATTTTATTCAGAATTGTTAGTTTGGTGAATTATTTGTGATTTTATTTCAAAAAACTTTAACCAAAATCATGTTTACGAGTCTATTTGAATCATTTTACAAAACATAGAATCCAAAAAATGATTTGTCTAAACACATGATCCAAACAGATAATGAGATAAAATACAAGGTCCAAAAAAATATAATCATTTTTATATAATCATTATAATTTTTTTATATCATTATTTTAGAATAATTATATATTTTTTATTAACAAATAATCATAGTTTATTTGTTAGTATTTTTAGTAAAAAAAATTGATTAGGTTTTATTTAACAGAGTTTTATTTTTTTGTTATTTTTTTTGAAATATCTAATAGAGTTTTAGTTGTATTAGCTAGGCCTATGATATTCAAATCATGATAAATAAAATATTTCACTTAATTCTTTACTTTAAATTTTGTATTCTTTTTTATCTCTGGTTTTACATCGCCCTAGTATACTTGATTAAATTCAAGTAATGTTTGGTTGGGAAACATATAATTATAATAATGGAATATAATTATGCATAAATTAATGGTATTGCATTGTATTGTTTGTTTACATACGAAAAGAAAGGGGGAAAATTGGCTTTAAATATGTTGGCTAAAAAAGGAATTCCTTTCACTGTTATATTATATCTCCAATTTTTCCCAAACAATATTTTTTTTCGAATAATCACAATTATATAATTAATGTTGCCGTATTTCTAATTTAATTTATCAAATCAAATACATATAGACAAAATAGAGTGGCGATATTTACATTAAAAAAAATTATAATTTATTTAAAGAAATGAAGTAAAATTATTTTATTGATTTATTCCTAATTCTTTTTTCTCTTTTTTGACTTTCTTAAATTTTTTGTATTAGTTTTTATTTTTTTTATCACCTCTTTATATTTTTCTCAAAAATAATGTGTGCATATATAATTTTTAATGTTTACTTTTGCATGTTTTATATAAATATATATATATATTTTTTTTCTTATAGTTTTTTATGTCCAAAAAGTTAATATATATATTTTAGTTTTTGATAATAAGTTGGGTTCCTTTATAAAACTTTGGGGTGTAATATAAAAATATATAAAATATTTATATATATAAATAATCGAGCTAAATAATATACTTACTCTTTATTTTTTTTTAAATTTCAATGATAATACTTTGTTTTACAAATTTTATCATCTATTTTGATCACATTTTTTTAGTATGATGATTTCATCATTGTTTTATTATAAATAATGTATTATGCATAATTTTAAAACTAAATATATATATTTTGAATTCTCACGACATTTATTTAATATTTGTTTGATTATAATTCTTTTATATTATTTTAAAAAATCAAATTAGTTAAATTATATTGACAGAAATAAAATAAAAGTAAAATGATCTTTATGAAAAAAATTGACCAAAAATTATCATTAAAATTTCTAAAAGGAAAAAAGTAAATAAGATGTTTAGGTTTTGTAAAAAAAAAAATTGACAATGAAAAATATATACCTATATTTACCTAAAATATAAAAGAATAAAAAAATATTATTTAGTTAACTAGTTTTTTCACTAACAACTAATTAAATAAAAGCTTAAAGAAATTTAGAAGGAGATCATTGAGATTTACGTGATTCAGGTTATTAATTAACCCTAGTCCATAAGTCAATTGTATTAGGATGAGGGAAGCTTGGGAGTTCAAGATTCAATGGAGTATCAGACAGTGTTTTAGCAATGTTTGGAGTACAAAAATCTGGAATCATTTACAAGGTGTGTCCTATCCCTATTTATAGAAGGTTGAGGATAATTAATTCTCTAATGAGGAGTAACTACAATTATTCTCTTATAATGGAGTATTAAATAAACAAGAAATAATACATTCCAATAGTTAATATGCTGGTGGGCCCACGTGTATCACAGTGGGCCCAATTACGAGATTTCAATCCACTACTTTTTGGGGTAGCATGTCTCTAACAGTGTCAGGGGTAGTTGCGTGTTTTCCCATGTCAGGCAACATCGTAAAACATCTTGTTTGTCACTTGTACGGACTTGACACCATGATTTGTGCAACAATTAAATATCAGATGGCTGCTTGTGGTCCAAGGTCGTCGCGCTTGACACGTGGCATCCTATTCCAGGTTTGGAGAACGGATCTCGCAAGCTTGGAAGACTCGAATGGAGGAGAAGATCTGGAGAGGACATTCTGTATGTGGTTCTCAAGAGGTAGCCTTTCTCAAAAACATACTTCTCCAGGGGCGGTGAATTGTCAATAAAAAGGCAAGGCTTTTCTTTCGAGGAGCTCCAGGCGAGCTCCAAGAGGCTTAACCTGCTTACATGTGGACATAATTACACCTAATGCATGACACGTGTCACTTGGTGAAAACACGGACAACAATATATATATATATGTTGTTATCATTTCACATAAAAATTGGCAACTATTATTTTTATTTTCTTTTTGCACGTTATTATTATTTAAAAAAATATTTATTTAAAGAAAAATCAGTTATGGCTATAAATGGAAATTGGGTCTTCGAGTATAAATAAATGAAATAATAAAATAATAAGAATGAGGACCAGTGTTAAAAGAGTAAGCCAATTCAATAATATTGTATTGTTTGGGTCTGGTCTTTAAGTAGTGGAGTCTTCCACTTAGTATTTGGACTTTTAATTAGGGATAATACAATATTGGGAAATTCACAAATATACATTAACATTTAAAAAAAATATGAAAAATACGTTAGATTACAAAAATAAGGAATTTTTATGAAAAATACGGAAGGGCAAAAGTATAAATACGGAATAACGGTGAAATATAACTTTTTTTGTTAATAGTCATTACAAATTTGTAAACATGTGCTACAAATGCGTAAACTAGTTACATGAAAATATTTTTGTAAACAACATTTACAAATATATAACCAAGTTTTACATTTTTGTAGACAACATTTACAAAATAATTCGTTGCTAATTTTTTTTATTTTTGTAACAATGGTTTACATAATTAATTTTATAACTAAATTTTTTTATATTTGTGACTAATATTTTTAAAAGTAAGTTGTGAATTTAGTGAACAAGTTTGTAACAAAAATATATAAAACTAAGTTTGTAACAAAAGATATAATTTTATTTTATAACTAGTATATACAAAAATGTTAAATTGCATTAAACAAATAACATATATATATATTTTTTAAATTGTAACTACCAATAAAGAAATATATTATATTGATTAAATATATAATATTTTATGTATGCATAAATATTTATTTAACATTAATAATTATATTCATTTTAAATATTTATAAGTAAAATAAATTTATTAGTAATTGTTATTATTATTAGCATACCAAAAATATGTATAAACTAATTACTGAAGAGAAAAAAAGACTAAAAAAGAAAACTAAAGGGTAGAGAATAGAAAAAAAAAAGATTATATATATAAATATTTATTTTTTAGCGTGCTCAAATTTTTATAATTATATATATAAACACCTATTTGCATATATATAATATTAGTTTGAGGAATAGAAATGAAGGGATGCATAGTTATATGGGTGTAAAAGAGGATGAAAGTTAATATAGAAAATTATAATTTATACTGTAAATTTGTACTTATTTTATATAACTGTATATTTAGATTTTTTTTTCTAAATACCGTACAGTTTGTAATTAACCCTACAATATTTGATCAATTGATCCAACCCACTCAACTCAAGTGCATTTACTCTTCCTAATACTGATGGTAACGTCCTTATTATAATTTATTCTCACTTAATTACTTTCCAAATATTAGAGGGTGCTATTTGTAAAGACTCCTTATTGAAGAGTAAATGTGCAATTTTTTTTTAAATGATGATTTTTTCTTATTATTTTAATATTAATATCCATACTTTTTTGTCAATTCAAATCTCCTAGCCAAATTTCATAAACATGCATGCTTCATACATATTTGTGTTGAATTGGCAAAATTAAAATTTCCACGATTTTGTGGTCGTACTTAGCTTAATTAACCCGATTAATAATAATAATAATAATAATAATAATAATAATAATAATAGTAATTTGATGGGATTTAGATTTTTATACAGTGGGGCTTACAATAAAAAATGGGATTTGTTCATATTTACCCGTTTTTAGAGATCATTAACTAAAGATACCCAGCAACAATATTTAGTTAATTTATACTCAGTTTTTAGAGATCATTTACTTGAGTTGCCGGAGTGAGGGCCATGTCGTGACTGAAATTAATAGTGCCAAAAGTGCAGTGGTGAGAGAAGCAATTGTTGGTGGTGAAACTAGACTGGTGAGATATTTCTGAAGTTGTCGGAGTATCACCAGAGTATCGACAGAACGTGGAGAAGCTCAAAGATCATTTGCGCCATGGGGAAGGAGAAGATGAGTGAGGGTTGTGCGTGACTGTGTGTTTCAGTGTGTGTGAGTGGGAGAAAGGGCATAATGGGAGAAGTGATTAAAAAATTGGGCATAAATGAAAGAATTTTAAAATCTGGTTAAAAATTAAAGATGTCCTCTAACAATGGGTACTCCGTCTAATTTTTACATAAAAATAGGACAAATAACAATTTCCCCCATAAACTATAGCCATTTTGTTACATTATATTCATTTTTTAAGCAGTTTGTAATATGCCTACATATCACATGCATAATTACAGGACGAGTGTCTATTTAATTAATTAAAATTAGTTAAAATCGAGTTTATTGACAAACATACAAAATTTAATTCTAAGAATGTATGTTCTCAAATTTATCATTATACCGTTATTTATATATATTTACTTGTCTGAACTGTCGAATCCTACCACATTAGCGTAACACCAATATTACATAAACAAACTATGTAAATGAAATTAATGAAAAATTCAGAGGCAAAACTCTACATAATGCCATAATTCAAGAAGAAAATTTCATATTTACCCTGAAAAAATATGTATTAATTTGTATCGATAAACATAAAAACTTTAGTTGTCCACTTCAAATAAAAATTGTAATTAATTTTAGTATTTTTTATTTATTTTTATGATTGATTAATTGATTTATGGGGTTTTTTTGGTCAATATTAAGTAAAAAATTAGAAAATTACAAAAAAATAGGATTTTTTTTGTTAATTTTAGATTAATAATTAAGAAATTATAATGAATTAATTAATTTTTAGTGAGGACTTGGACCTCTCATTTAGTTTGTATTATTATAAGATGTAGTTGATTGATGATAGTGATAATGGAGCGTTGGAAGAAAACAATATAATTGATAATAACGTGATTAATAATCTTTGTTTTTGATGTGATCGATTTGCTCAATGCCACACATATCAATATATATAAATCAACTTAATTACAATCACTTACAATATTAATATTTAAATAGTTGCTTTCTCTTGCTAACTGTGTTAATTGGTAGCGGTTTTTATGGGGAAGCCTCTTAGGCCAACTCCAATGGTTGAGTGTGGCTTAAATAGTCACATCAAAATTCAATTAATTAAATAAAAGAAAAAAAATAAAATTAAAGGCAACGTTTTGCCAAATTTTAACACAAACTAACTTCTCCACATTAGTTTTTATTTTCCATTTTTGACCAATTCTGACAAGCATTAGGCAAGACAACTCCTATTGGAGTTGGCCTTATTTATATACATATATATATATAGTTGACTCAGATTTTTATAGCAGTTAAATAAACTAAATTATTTTCTACATTTATCTTTCTTAATTATTTCTTATGTTAAAATACAAATATGGGACATATTCCATCCAAATTTATCTAATTTACATTATAATTAGGTCACCTTTGGTTAGAGAAAATGCAAATGGAAGAATAGTACGGATAATGAGAAAAATAATAAAAATAGAATGGAATAAAAATTAATATGAATAAAAAAATTGATAAAAAAACTCGCATTAGAATAGTCTTTTCTCCTTCAACCAAAATGATGAAAAAATTATTCTATTGGTTTGACATTCCAATGCTCTAAAACGCAACTAAACAAAAGAATTAAATGAATTCATTTTCATTCTATTACTCCAACCAAATATGGCCTTAGTTAAATTAGTTATATAATAATGATTGACAATTCTTAATTTTCACATTTTAATTACATGTTATGATATGTCTTCAAACTCATTCATAATTATTTTTATTATTTATTTTATCCTTTAACTTATTTTATTTATCCAAACATATACCTAATAATGAAATAACATATAAATATACATATATTTTTTTAATTTTTCCATTTAGTTTTGTTTTTAATGAGAGATTGCTAATTTTAATTGTTCTAACCATTAATTAAATAATATATATTTATACATAACATTTTGTCGGCTTTAAATTTTTTAAATTAAATAATTAAAATTTGGTCAAATATTTTCCTTTAAATTTATAGTTTATATTTAGAATTTTTTAATATTTTATTATATTGAAATTCATAAGTATTTTTTCTAAAAAAAAAATTAAAAAAAAAATTTAATTTTGAAATTAGAATGCACCATATATTTATATATAAAAATATATATCTAACGAATTTTATTTTAACAGTTTTTTATTTTTTTAAATTATAAACAATATTTTAGTTTAATTTTTTTTAATATGTTTATGTTATTATTTTATAATACATGACATTATTTATTTATTTAAAATTGGGTTATTACCGGCGAAAATACCCAATGTTTACATGTTGTTCCACTTATACACCCAATCTTTATTTTTCGCGGTGAATATACCCAAACCCACTAAAAGCGTCTCTCCGTTACTATCCACTTGTTAACACCGTTAATGGTGCTTATGTGGCATTGACGTGGCCTGACCGAAATAACATGTCATTGCCACGTGTACAATATAAAATAAAAATTAATTTAAAATTACAAATAATTATAAATTATATAAATAAATAAATAATCAAAATTAAAAAATAATTTCATAAAAAACGAAATCATTTTCCCCATCTTCTTTTTCCTCATCTTCTTTCCTCCTTGGAACCTTAGCAGCCGCCGTACCCACCTCCGACCACCATTCTCCGTCGCCATAACCACCAGAGCTCCAAGCCTAGCGTACCCAGGACCCCTCGCCTATCCCCCACGAACCCAAGCTTCGTGAGAGCCCACCCCAGAAATCATTGCCTTCCCCAAACCCGCGCCTCCTCTGAACCCATCTCCATAAACTCCGAGACCCCAAGATCCTTCAATGTAAAGGGTAAAAGGAAGCAAAATCATGGCCGCCCTGGGAGCCATGTAAAGCAACAAATTCATGGAATGAAGCTTCTCGGAATCGGAAGATAATAATTTTCTCCGAAAACCCATAATTGTTCATGTTAATTTTTCTGTGAAATTTCTTTACATTTCAGTAATGTCAGCCTTATCATTACCTTTATTCACCATTACTCATCAATCCAAGCTCTCATTCCCTCCATTTTCAAAGCTTCCAAACAAGCCATTTCTACTACCTTCCATTCTTTGCAACGTCGCCGCTTCTCATGGAGCCAAGCCGGTGCGAGCCTTCACCAGCGAACCGGCTTCCACCAAATCGGCGGTGATGGCGACGGCGATGGGGACTGGGGAGAGGAAAGCCAGCGTTGGGGATGGGGACTGGGGAGAGGAAAGCCAAAGCGGAGAGGATGTTTGCTTTGATGGATGGGTTTCAGAAGATGAGGGAAAAGAATGGTTTCATTTTTTATGAAATTATTTTTTAATTTTAGTTATTTATTTATTTTATAATTATTTGTAATTTTAAATTAATTTTTATTTTATATTGTACACGTGGCAATGACATGTTATTTCGGTCAGGCCACGTCAATGCCACATAAGCACCATTAACGGTGTTAACAAGTGGATAGTAATGGAGAGACGCTTTTAGTGGGTTTGAGTATATTCACCGCGAAAAATAAAGATTGGGTGTATAAGTGGAACAACATGTAAACATTGGGTATTTTCGCCGGTAATAACCCTTTAAAATTTATATGATAAATAAAAAAAAAGAGTTTTAGAAATCTAAATAAACATGCATTAAACATTGTTTTTACCTAGTATATGTATATTGGTGAGTAAGTAGGATAACATAATGGAGTCGTTTGGTATGCAGGAATCTGGACACGGGAATGAGAATCTGAACACTTTCTCATGTTTGGTACTCAGTTTGAGTTTTTCTAACCTGGGAATCTGTATATTATTATTTTTTTAAATCTTAAACCAATAATTTTTTAGTTAATGACTTATTTTATTTTTGAAGCTTATAATATAAAAAAAAATATACATATATCAAACTATAAAATGATAAATAATATTTGTTTATTTAAAGAAATTGATTTGTAAAGCCTTTATATCATTACTTTAGTTTAAAATAACAAATGAAATATTATTAAAAATAAAATAAGGGTATTTTTGTAATTTTAAAAATTATACTTGATTCAAGCATTCAATAGATGTATTTTTTAAATTCTGTTAAAAAATATTTCACGAGTAAAATTGTTTATAAATTATTTTCATGAAATATATTATTATATTAATTTTATGAAAATATGAAAACTTAACAGATTCTTATGCACAACCAAATACAGAAAGTGATATTCCCAGTAATCATAAATAAGATTACTACAGTGCACAACCAAACACAATGATGTAAGTTTTCAAACTATCATATTACCCTCTTCAACTTCCCAGTAATATGAAATTCGTGAACTTCTCATACCAAACGACCCTAATATGTAATCCCTTATACTATCTTTAGTGCAAGATGCAAAAAATATTATTAAATTTAGCACAAAAAGTTAATAAATGACATATTTAGCACAATTTTTATAATTGTGCTAAAAATGCATTACATTTAATGCCATTTAGATCCTTAAATTTCCAAACTGTTGCAATGTGATCTAAAAACTAACATCTGTTAAATTTTAAACAGAAACTAACATTTGTTAATGTATAAATTATATATTATTTATATTTCTATCTCCTTGTTATTCCCAGGCACTTCCTCCATTGATGTTGACCTCCATTGATCTAGTTGAGTGTTTCGTTTCAGTAGAAATCATTATCACTAATAATTTTTTTTTTTTTTGAAATTTCAATATCACTAATTCTTTTTGCCTATTGCTACACATATATATACATTTATAATATATAAACAATATTATACAAGGACCACTTTCACGGTTTATCTATCTTACCTTTTGAGCACACTTTCATTTTTCTTCATTTTATGTTTGTCTTTACGTAATTCCTCTCTCTCTACACTCCATTGCCAAAGCCCAATGAGAATGCGAGCTTAATGTCCAAAGAAAAGCATGCTTATATATATAAACAATAAATATGCACATATATATTTGTAATTTTTTTTGGTTAATTTATATAACACTTTCAAACCCAAACACGAAGTGCGAATTAAATATGAAAAAAGTCCCACATGAAAAATATATAGGAGCAATAATATTTTTATAAAGGAAAGAGTTACCTTACTTAACATCAATTGATTTTAAGATGAAACCTCAATCTTAGTCCTAGTGGCTTTTACCCCCTAAATTATAATATGGTATCAAGAGCAGGTTTGACTTCCGCTGCACTCTACTCTTGACCTCGGTTTGTGACTCTAATATATGTTGGATTCTATGACCTGTTTCGGACGACATCAATACCCACAAATTTCTCAACCAGCCTTGTGATGTCATATATTTTCACAAATTTCGTGAGTCGTTCTTGTCACATTCTATCAAATATTCACGTTCGGTCCTGTTGTATCTAAGGTCGTTCATAATGTCTACACTTTTAGGCTCAAACGTGAGAGGACGTATTAGATATGAAAAAAGTCTCACATGGAAAATATATGGGAGCAACAATATCCTTATAAAGGAAATTGTTATTCCATTTAACACCAATTTGTTTTAAGATGAAACTCCAATACTAGTCCTATTAGCCTTTTGTAACGTCCCAAATTACCTAATAAGGCTTAGAGCCTTGATTAGGAGGCCAGGTTGGCAAACTATGGAAAACTATGTGTTTATGTGATATTTATGTGTATAATTGCATGATTATGTTGGTTATATTATGATATGACTTGATATGCATGTTTAGGTGTATTAAATATGCATGTGGGCTCGTTTCTTATAAGAAGGGCAATTTTCGTAATTTGGTCAGTTATGGGTATATTTGGCATATAGTGATATATGTGTGAGACCACATTATTATGTGGATATATTTGGGTTACTCGGCACGAGGCGATCCTAGGGAGCAAGCTAGTTGGAAAGTCACAACGGGATTAATACTTGACTCGGGGTGAGTCAAGGGTTATTTTGGGTATTTAGTACATTACCGAGATATTGGGTAATTGGAATAAATATTTGATGATATATTTGGAGTTAGTGAGATCGGGGAGAACTTCTAGAAATTTTGACTACTTTACCTTCGGGGGCGTTTTTGGGACCCCAAGCCTTGGGTTTTACTTAAGGTTACTTGAGCTCGAAGTAACCTGACAGAAACAGACATACGTTCAAAACACTTGCTCTCTCTCTCCCGTTCTCCTATTTACCGTTCGTTCCATTTTCGAAGGAAACACGAGTTTTAGGAGTCGGATTCAAGCAAGGTTAGAGTCGTATCGATTCTAGGAAAGATTAGAAGCTTGTTAGCTGGAGGATTTAGCAAGAAATGACATAATCATAGGTAACTTAAGCTTTGAATTTCTGAGCTTCCGTTTCCTTAAGTTTCTTAAGTTTTGAATTGGATTCTATGTTTTGATAAGTTTTTGAGTTGTTTGAAACTTAGGTTTTGATGGTTTTGGGCCATTGAGTTGAGAACTTTGTTTTTGGAACATGAATATGTTTGGATAGGTTTGTGGAGGGTTTTGAAATGAGAAAAACGGAGGAAATGGCTGGGTTGCAGCCTTGTTCTTGGACGCCGCGACTTAGGCTTGACGAAGATGAAGGACCTGGGTGTTGGGCAATTTGGACCATGACGCTTGGTAGGTGCGTCGCGACGCGGGGTGTAGGCAGAAAAGAGGCAGGGGGCCTTTGTCTTGGGTAGGCCACGACTCAAAAGCTTGGGGTTACGGCGCTTAAGGGAATTTTTGGCCGTAAGGAGGTTTTAAGTGTGGGAACTCAAACCTAAGGGCTCATGATCAATCCTACTACCCGGTTTAGTAGGATTTGACGTCCTGGAGGCTAGGACTTGGTCTGGAAGCCTTTATTTACTCATTATTGACGGGATTCTATACTTTGTTGTGACTAGGTTACGCTAGGGGCTCGGGATCATGATCATGCTCGAGGATTGTTCTTATTTTACATTACATTTGGACATGAGGTAAGAAAACTGCACCCAATACGTGATGTACATGACTAGGGCTTGGCCCGAATGTTGAATATAGTCTTGATTTGGCATTGGCCCTTATAAATGTGCATGATTATCATTATGCCTGTGATTATTGATTAAGCACGTTGAATGCTCTGTATATGGATACTTGCTATATGATAAATGTATATTAGCATTGTACACTTGAGAAAAACATTGGCTTATTAGTCAAGGTCGGCAATAGCGCTGAACGCTGGTCGAAAAGCATTGACTTACGAGTCAAGGGCGGCAATAGCGCACAGAGCATTGGTTGATATGATTAGACCTAATCAGAAGCGCATCATACCCTTGTTCCACCCAATGGTCATGAAAAACTGAAGCGTCAGGTACGCTGGGCCAGCTCCAAGGCTGGTTATACAGAGGATAGGGCAATAGTCCCCGGGGTGACTTACTAGTCCCAAATCCTAGGGCGTTCAGCCCCGGTATGATTTATTAATCATGTAACTTGGGCAACATGCCCCGATATGAATCAGTTAATCATTTATTTACGGTGATTGGCCCCATTCGACACTGTAGTCATTTATATGAATGGTATGCATGCATGAGTAGGGTTATTACTGTTGGACATGTTTATTATGATTCAGAAATGTGTTATTCACTGCTTATGAGCATGTTTAAGCTTTCTTGCTGGGCCTTGGCTCACAGGTGCTATGTGGTGTAGGTAAAGGGAAAGAAAAGCTAGACAAGCCATGTGTTGGAGAGTTTAGGTGGCGATGTGTACATATGCGGCCGCTTGACCACCACGGCCAAGGTTTCTTAGAGGAACTAGGGTTAAACCCTATTTTTGCTGCTTAGGTTGGCGGTGTAATGTCCCAAATTTCCTTATAAGGCTTAGGGCCTTGATTAGGGGGCCATGATGACAAATTATGAAATTATGTGATTATATGATATTTATGTATATCATTATGTGATTATGTGAGTTATATTATAATATGAATTGATATGTATGTTTAGGTGTATTAAATATGCATGTGGGCCCATTTCTGTTTAATTGGGAAATTTTCATAATTTGGCCCATTTTGGGTATGTTTGGCATATATGTGGTATGAGTGTGGTACTGTATTATTATATGGTTATGTTTGGGTTACTCAGTACAAACGATCCTAGGGAGCAAGCTAATGGGAAAGTCACAACGGGATTCATACTTGACTCGGAGTGAGTCAATGGGTATTTAGCACATCACCGGGATATTGGGTAATGAAAATAAATATTTGATGAAAAATTGAGAGTTAGTGAGATCAGGAAGGAATTCTGGGAATTTTGACTATTTTACCCTGGGGCGTTTTTGGGACCCCGAGCATTAGGAATTGCTTGAGGTTACTTAAGCTTGAAGTAACATGTCAGAAACATAAAAGATTCTCTCTCTCTCTCATATTCCCTTTTTGACACCGATCACATTTTCGAAGGAAACATGAGTTTTAGGACTCGAATTCAGTCAATGATCGAGGCATAGCGATTCTAGGGAAGATTAGAAGCTTTTTAGCCGAATGATTTAGTGAGAAACAACTCAATAAGAGTGTACGCCCTGATTTTCCCACGGGCTGATTAGCGAGCTGAGGTACGGCCTAATCATGATTACAAGGCAGACATCCCTGGGACCGGAGCTGCCATCCTAAGGTCCTACCTCCTTAGCTCGGGGTAACCTAAGGGTTCGCCAAGATTGCCTAAGGATTGAGTCTGGACTCGGAAGGCCGCAGGTCGAGTGAAGATCCAGCTCGTGATACGAGCTGGAGTTGGAGGCTGTGAACCCTTATAAAGTCAACCACGCAAGGTAAACGTGCATATATCAGACATCACGTGTTTGATATATCCCTGACTTCTCGGACACGCAGCAGGAACGTGCGTATTCAGGCACCCACGACTGGGTTGGGCCGTGTGGCCCATTATCTCCTTACCTATTGATTTGACCCCACTTATGTGTCAGGTTTAGGAATTAATCATGAATGTCACAGAGTTGACATGATAGGTAAGAAGGTCACGGGATGACCTTCTTACCAACTCACATGTGCCTTCTCCTATAAATATGGAGACTTGGGGAGTTAATAGGGGTTGAATTCTCAATTGTAAGAAATACCCTGTAATCAAATATCCAGTATATAGCAATAATACTGACTAGTGGAGTAGAATGATTTTAACATTTGAACCACTCAAAAAACGTATCCTGAGTCACCATTTCTTTTCTAAGATCATTTATATATTTCGGTTCAACATAGGCATTAATCCCTTTCTCTTTTTTCTTAATTACCTGTTGGCGAAGAACCGCGTCAACAAAGAGGTAATCCAAGTTTTAAGTTCTTAAGCTTTGATTGGATTTTATGTTTTGATGAGTTTTTGGATGATTTGAGAGTTGGGTTTTAATGGTTTTGGATAATTGGGATGTTTGAGAACTTTAATTTTGGGATTTGGATATGTTTGTGTAGGTTTTTGGAATGATTTAAAAGGGGAAAAACAAAGGTTTTTGGCTGAGTTCTAGGTGGGGCCGCGACCTAAGCTTAGTGAAGATGAGAGAAGAAGCTTAAGGGCGATGGGGCAACAGTGCCTGGGAGGCAGGCCACAACGCGTGGTGCAGGCATCTTGAGGCTAGCGTCTCTGTTTGGAGCGGGCCTCGGCTCAGTGCTAGGGGGCCGCGACACTTAAGGGAAGTTTTGGCCATTTTGGGGTTTTAGTCATGGAAGCTTAACTCTAAGGGCTTGGGATCGATCCTAATACCCGGTTTGGTAGGATTCGATGTCCTGGAGGCTAGGAATTGGTCTGGAAGTATTTATTTACTCGTTTTGATGGGATTATATATTATGGTTGTGACTAGGTTATCACTAAGGATTCAAAATCGAGATCGTGCTCGAGGGCCATTCATTGGTAACTTGTGCTTGGACTAAAGGTAAGAATATTGCACCCAGTATGTGATGCATGCGATACATGTGATTGGGGCATGACATGAATATTGAATATAGAATTGATCAGAGCTTAAGTCTCTGTAAATGTGCATGATCATAATTATGTTGGTGATTGTTGAATAAGCATGCTGAATGCCCTATCTTTGGATATTTGATATATGACATATGTCTGGTTGCATTGCTTACTTGTGAGTGGCACTGACTTATTAGTCAAAAACGGCATTGGCGTTAGTACTAGTCGTGAAGTCTTGACTTATTAGTCATAATCGGAAATAGTATTGAGCGCTGGTCGTATGGAATTGACCTATGAGTAAAGAGCGACATAAGCATATTGAACGCAGAGCCGAAATGATTAGATCTAATCAACATGAGCATCAAATGCTTGACTGACCCCAAGGTCGAAGAAAACTAAAGCGCTTGTCTGGTCTAAAGGCTAGTTACTTAGAGTCAGGGCCAAAAGGCTCAAGTGACTGAAACATCACGTGGCTTAGGGAGTGGATCCCTAGGGATAGACTTATTAGTCATCTATTCAGGGTGCAGATCCCCAGAGATAGAGTTATTAGTCATCTATTCAGGGAGCGGATCTCCAGAGATAGACTTATTAGTCATCTATTCAGGGAGCAGATCCCCAGAGATAGACTTATTAGTCATCTATTCGGGGAGCGGATCCCCAGAGATTAACTTGATAGTCATCTACTCAGGGCGCAGAGCCCCATAAATTATTTATTTGGACTTGCCTGCAAGCATGAATATGGCTATTACTGCTAGGCATGCTTATTATGATTTAGTGACATGTTATTACATGTTTATGAGCATGTTTAAGTTTTCTTGCTGAGCCTCGGCTCACAGGTGCTATGTGGTGCAGGTTTAAGGCAAAAGAAAGCTGGACCATCCTTGAGTTAAAAAGCTTAGGTGACGATGTGTACATATGCGGCTGCTCGACCACCACGGCCGATGGTTTAAAGAGGAACTAGGGTTAAACCATATTTTACCGCTTAGATCAGCTGGTTGTAATTCTTTTATTGTAATTAACCTTTAAAGTATATTTTTGGGATCCCAATGTATACAGTAAACGTTTTAGTGAAACGTTGTATCTTTGACCAAAATTTTTAACCATAAACCGTTAATCACACTTAGTTACACGATTATGGCCAAATAACTCGTTTAGCGAGTTTAACACTATTTAAAATGCACAGTGTAACGATTCCTGGGTAGTAGGGTGTTACAGGCGGTTTGTAGCTTTTGAGTTGTAATGACCATTTTGGAACTGTAAACAACTTTGCAAATATTTATTATGTGATCTCATGTACAGTTTAATGTTTTAATGAAATATCTATTCATTTTAACTGAAATTTTTAACCTTGGACCATTAATCACATTTAGATGCACGTTTATGGCCTAATGACTCATTTAACAAGTTAAATATTATTTAAAATACACAATATAATGGACTTGACTAACCAGGATATTACACCTTCCCGTCAAATTGTAATAATTTGTAACTGATTGATCCTATATATGATGAATGAATATGTATGCTTTCTTTTCTCTTTTTATTAATCCTCATCATCATCGGTATGATTTGATGAGAATAACAAGGTGAGAGAAATATAAATAATATATCATTTATATTAACAAATTTTAGTTGCTTATAACTTCCGTTTAAAATTTTACAGATATAATTTTTTTTACCACATTGCTACCGTTTGGAAAATTTAATCTAAAAAAAACAATTGATGCAAAAAAAACTCTTCTTGGAGATTCTTTAGACCATTTTAATAGAAGATGCAAAAGTTATGCTAAATATAGCACAAAAAGTCAATAAATGATATATTTAGCACAATTTTTATTATTTTACTCCAAATGTAAAATTGATGCAAAATTAAATATTTAATAAATTATCATATAATATTTATTGAAAATATAAATAAATAATTTTTTTTAAAGAAATAAAAAAAATAAAAATTCTACATTTACTTTTAATGGTGATCGTAAAAATAATAATAATGACATAAAAGTAAATAAAAAGTAATTATTTAATATTTATTTAAATATATATCATATTATGTGTACTAAATTTGACACAATTTTTAATATGTGTCAAATTTGACAAAGTTTTTGGTACACCATTAGAGCAACAACTATTTTTTAAAGTGAATTATATTTTAGCATTACGTTACTAATTTGACACTCCATTAAAGATACTCTTACATATGGCAGGCAACCAAAATATATGTTGATTTTAAATTTCGACATAAGACATTTTAAATTTCTTCATAAAACTTTATGTCCCACTTCATAATTAAGACTTTAATCAAGAGTCTACCACTTAATGATTTAACATTTAGATACATTAAAAAATTGTAAAGTTAATCCTCCACTTGGCAATTTGTAAGATTTAATTTAATATAATTAAAATATGAAAAAATTACATTATTTGTTGTGTTGGGTAGTAAAAGAGAGTATTTGATTTATAAACTTTATTAAAAAGTAAAGTTTGCCTTTAAGAATTCATTTGACCTCATTTAATGATAATAAAAGTTCAAAATAAATTCTTAACCTTAGTAAATTTTCCTAGTCACACAAAAGATATACCTAGGCCGCTTATAAAACAAAAAAACAAAAAAGTCTTTTGATTTATGATTTATATTTTTTTAGACTTTGTGTTTCGTCTAATTATTTGTTTGAATTTTGTATTTTGACAAATTGCTTTTTGGACCTTATATTTTGTAAATTTTTTAAAATAGAACTCTAAACTCAATTTTGATAAAGAAAAAAATTAAATATAACAACACAGTTTTTAAGCAGAATAATTTTATTTTTGTTCTGAATTGTTAATTTGGTAAATTATTTGTGATTTTAGTTGAGAAATCATTGACTAAAATTGGGTTTAAGGTTCTATTTTAACTATTTTATAAAATATAGAATCTAAAAAGTAATTTATCAAAATATATGGTCTAAACAGATAATGAGATAAAACATAAATCGGAAACAAATATAAACCTTTTTATTTATAATTATTGGTCACAATCATGTTAAACGACAAATACAAATAAAGACGATCTCCGTGAGTTGAGTTAGAGCAATAATGTCCCTAGTCACACTAAAATCCAGTTTTTAATCATACTTAATTAATGTAAGAACGAATTATTTTAATTTATAATTTATCTTTAATAATTATTTTATTAGGAAAAAAGATGAATCACACTATTTCAATAAATGACCAGGACCTTTACAAAATAAAATCTGAAGCTTTCTTTCATTCATTTTACACACTATTATTCATTTGAAATTGAAAGATAATCCAATTAGAATTAGGTAGAGATATTTTTTTAATTTACACGTACTATTGGAGGGTTCTTTCCTCCTTATTCAAACAAGGACACATTAAATAGTTGATTAAATCAATTAATATGCATTCAAATACAAATTTATCAATTAAGTCAATCTTTTTTGTCTCAATCATTAATGTTTTTTTGACTAATGCTAAATACACTTAAAATTTTTAAAAATAATTTCTTCGAATAAAAAATAGACCAGACATAAATAAAATACTTAAGGATTCTCCGGTGCACTCCAAAAAGTGGCACACCGATGTACCCTTTTAGTGTTTTTGGTTCGGGAAGTATTTTCAGTGAATTTTTTTAATGACCGTGTGCATGTATTTATTTAGAGCAACCTGCAAATATTCAGAAAATTCTGAATAATTTAAAATACCGAAAATAAAGTTCAAACATATTACATTTTACGCGCATAAAAAAATAATTACGTGTGCAACAAACTATTTGAGCATTGTTTTCTACATTGTAAATTATTCACAATTTCTAAAAAAATTACAGAATAATCTAAATAATATAATATACAAAATTATAAAAAAAAATTATACCGAAAATACTTTTATAGTCAAACACTAAAAAACGTGCACCGACCGATGTGTCATTTTTAGAGGTGAACCGAGAACTACCCAATACTTAATAATAGTAGTGGTTAATATTTTTGATAGTGAGGTGAGAGAGTTGGATTGGTGCAATAAATGGTCTCACATTTAATATTACAGGTATTTATTCTACTGATCGATGAATTAGGACAAAATTTAGTTAGAGAGAGCCGACCTAGCTAGTCACCAAGGGGTTGTTAAATTTTGTATTTACCTAAAGTTTTATTATTTTTTTCTTAAAAAAAAGAACTCAATTATGTTTTTAAGACTTATAATAATAAAAATAAAAATAAAAAATAAAAACATTTGAGCAATTACAAATCACACACATAAAAATGCATTGTGGGACCTAATAAATGACAAGGTAGCAGCCCCTTGAATCATTAGATATTAAATTTTATGTGTAATTCATTTTTAGCTTTTAGTCCTTCTTATATAAATTCTTATGATTATGCCCCTGTTAATTTTTTTTTGTGTATATTTTTTATGTGTAATTTTTGTATCTTAACACGTATTTATGTATTTACAGTACTATTACATCTTCATATAATTTATTTTTACAAAATACATATATTATATATAATTATTTATTTTTTGCCACAGCCAAAAAGAAAAAAATTTATGAGTGGCCACTCCATAAATGATCCAAAGTGGACTAACTAAGTCAAAAATGCTACAACAGATAAGGCAAGCAAGATCCCCATAGTCAGTCAATGGAAGAATATGTGGATCGACCTAAACTGATTTACAGAAGGCATTAAGACACAAACCAATCAATGTCATTAACAAAGAAAATAATTGTACGAAAAATTAAGAGTGATAAATACTTTCATTATTATATCATAATCTAAGTAACACTAAGATAGCCACCGTGTGTTTGGCCTAACAGTGGAGACCCTGACTTTGTAGCAAGGGATTACGAGTTTGACCAAGACCCAGTCCAAAACACAACTATTTGTCCTCTAAGGTGACTGTGTTGGTTCCCGGAAGTGGCAGTGGGGTTGTTTCTATTCCCTTGTAAAGAGATTCGACATTTCTTTTCTGTACTAGGTTACGTCGAGTTGGAAATATAAATAATTTTAAAAATCATTTTTATGGGTATTTCTATAGTTTAACTTACAAAAAGATTTATATTTGCAGCCAGTGAATAGTTTTAGGTGTGAATTTTTTTTTATAACTGTGTATATTGTAGTTATTTAAATTTTTTTGTAAATTTTCAAAATATTCGAATAATTTACAGTATCGAAAATAAGATTTTAAGTAAGTTGTTGCCCGCGTGACTATTTTTTTATGCGCGTGAAAAATAATACGTTTGAACATTGTTTTCGGTACTCTAAATTATTTGAAATTTTTTGAAAATTTGCAGAATGCTCTAAATAACTATAATATATACGGTCATAAAAAAATCGTGCCAAAAATTATTTACGAAGTCTAGATAAAAAGAAGTACACCGATGCACTTATTTGTGTGAGTTGCACTAAAGAAATTCCCTATGTTTTATACTATAATGTACATACCATTTGTAATATTTAATGAAATTAAAACAAATACACTAAGATATGAGACAAAAATACAAATATTAACACATAATAAAAATCCCAAGCCTACCACCTAGTCCAGACACTTGTTGACCGCCGACCACATGCTTAGTATATGGTTTGGTTAGTATTATTTAAAATAATGAATTAAAATTTGTTGTCCCAGCTACAACCCTAGTCGCAATAACAAAGGGTCTCAGATTTTGACTTGTCGCTCTAGTATACATATTACAATTAAGAAAAACACACTAGTATTGGGGTAAAAGAAATATAAACTAATTTTGCATATATATTAGTATTATGGTATCATTGTCCGTGATTTCATCATTCGAAACGTGAGTCATTAGAGAAGCAATTAGGCTTATCGAGAGGATGGTGAAGCTCTATAAAGTTCGTCTAGAGCTCCTCGGAGTGTAGTATCCTCCCAGCAAGTCGAATTCTCTCTTTTAGGCGTGGATATCTCCAAGTAAGGCCACACTCCAATGACCACCCTAGAGGTCCTCCCGTCTTTTTGATCTGATAGTCCTATAGGTCTAGGAGCTTTGTCCTTGGGCCTAGAGAGAGTACCAAGTTTCCATCACTGTAGTCTTGGGCCACCACAAGATTGTCTGACAGCTTTTTGGGCGCCTCGAGTAGTGGCGTCGTTCGTACACTCGACAATTGATATTTCACACAATGCCGCCTAACACGGGAAAATGTGCAGCCGCACCCTGATAGTGTCAGAAACGTGTCTCTTGTAAAGTTGATGAACTACAACCTACAAATTGGGCCCCTGCGATACGCACGGGCCAATAGTCTTTATTAGAACATTTAGAGGGGTTAAATAACACTTAACTCCCCAAAATAGTTGAGAAATATTTGTAATTAATGATGTTAATGACCTTCAACCCATATAAATAGGGTCAGGATACCATTAAAAAATGGTTCACAACTTTTGTACCGAGATCAATATATACGTTGCCTGAGAAATCTTCATTGAAGCTTGTCATCTCAAGCTTCAAGAACTCTAATACTACAGACTCATGGATTAGAGTTGTTTTATAACCTGAACCACGTAAGACTTTTGTATTTATCTTCATTATTATCTTTAAGTTCCGTTGTTAAGATGATAGCGAAAAAAACGATCAACATGTTTCCTCATTTTGTAATTATTCATTGTTTTTGTTTATCTTAAGGTAACTAAACATATTTCATTTTTTTTTATAAGATGCAATAAATGTATATATATCTAGCGCTATTATTATGTTGAGAAGATGGAAATAACAATGAATTGTACCATATGTTTTTTTAAAAAGAAGAAGCCACTAATGAAAATTTTGAATTATTAAAACCAATTAACCAACAAGTTGAGAGCATTAGATCCCTTTTGAACAAACATAGCTTCCTTAGCAACTTACAAGATTCCAAGGACCTATAAATTAACTTTTTTTTTTTAAAGGACGACTAGTAGTCTTTTAGACGTAATTAATAAAAGAAAAAGCACAAGAAGTTTCTTTGCTTTGGCCCCAAACAAGAAGTTTCCAAGAAAGAGATATATAATGTCAACATAACCAATTAATAGGGGAACACCTTATACTACTATTCAAACACTAACTAGAGCACTATTCAAATACTAGTAAGTATTATTTAGGGATTTTTTTGGTGAGAATTTTTGTGGTCAATTTTTTGACTAGTCCAAAAATGAAGAAAAGTAGATTAGGGCTGCCAATTTTTGTATAGGGGTGACAGTTTTTCAACCACTATCACTATTATTGTAGACTATTACACTATAGGACATATATATTTTTGGCATAAAGACATTCGTTAATTTACATGAAAATATGAGTAGGAAATGCATAGAATATTATATATAAATTGGTATCGCTTTCTCTTTTGTCTTGTTCCTTTTGTTCTGATCGGAAGCAAATATATCCACTTAGAAAAAAAAATTATTTTAATTATCTAATGAACTTTAAAAAGAACATTTTGTTTGTTTCTGTCTCTCTCTAATCGCTCTTTTCTCCTTGATAAAATAAAAGGTAGACTTGTCTTTTTTTAAAAAAAAAAAAGAATAAATCCACATTCATTTTTGAATGACATAATTATTATGTCATAATTAAATAACCATTAAAATTTAAATACATGACCAAGTTACAATTTATAAGAGAGTTTTGTTAGTATTACATGGCATAATTTTATCCATTACATAATCAACTTTTGTCATGTAATACATGACATTAGCATATATCCCATTTGTTGATACACTAGGATATTTTGATGTCACAATTTAGAAGATTTATTTTAATGGCTAAACAGGAATACTTACTTTGTTTCTATTATATTATCTGAAAATCTTAAAACATGTATGTTTGGTAAACACTTTTATGTGAACACTATTCATATAAAATAAATTAAATGATAAGAATTCCGTTGAGTAAAACTAGTTTACAACCATTTTTAATTTTTTTTATAAAAAAATATTATATATTACTACTTCAATGTTATATATCAATATTTATATACCAATATATATATGGCTAAAAATTCTAATTGTCCAAAAATATTTAATAAATTAGCAGTATTTAAAATTAATAATAATATAATTTCTTTTTCAAAAAATTCTTTATACATATTAATAAGAATTTAATTTTTTTAAAAATAAATAAAATATTCATTAATAGGTCAATCAGACATAATTTGAAGAAATTTTTAATGTAAACAATCTAATCAATTGAGCAAAATTGTGTTGCAATCGATTCTATTTATATATATATATATATCACAAACTAAATCTATATAATACAACTATGTTAAAGAAGAACATATAAATGATGCCAAATAAATTAATTAACAATAAAAATCTTCAAGTTATTTGTTGTGTTGTGTTTATTTTATTCGTTACTTTCCTAATAAGAAAGCTAAAATTACCATGCAACAATTCCCTTACTTGTTCTATTTTTTCCCCAATCTATCATTATTCCATTAACTCAAGTAATTAATTTAATTAATAATATAATTGCACTAGGCCTTAATTTTTTTTCCCTAAATAAATAGGGTGGGTTACTTTAATTTGGAACTTTTGAGATAGCCACTTGAAACTTTTAATTTGTGTACTATATAATGGTGATAGAGGGCCCTCTCTTTGCATGTATATTATGGTACAATAATTTATTATAATGAGATGATAATAATAGAAGAAGGAAATAAAAAATTAAAAGCTTACATTGGAAAGAAAAGATGTAATAATTAATTAATATAATGCCAAGAATTAGAAAAATGCAGCCTTATCTAACCAAAAAAAACCTCTAATTAGAGCCAAAGCCAAAAAAAAAAAAAGTAAAAGTTGGTTTCGCAACAGAAGATCAGTATCTCTCTTTCTATTCTGAAGATGCTTATCTTTTTTAATTTATTAAAAACTATATCATTTATATATATATATATATAAATATTAGAACTGTCTTCTTAGATGGATCTGACTACTTAGCTGGCGATATAATTTTATACGAAATAGATTCGATGATAATTGATGGTGATGGTGATCTCTCTTCTTCTTTATATTTTTTTATTTCCCTAAATAATGAATTATGAATATAGATATTATATGATCTGCACCATCTATTTAACTTGATTTGCAGTTTTTAATTACAAGATATGTTGATCTTTTTTTTATCCAAGAAAAAGGGGATCTCATATGGTGCAAATCCATTCCCTAATCTTTTGGTTATATTATTAATCTCGGAAACCACATGTCAGTTATAGAAGACTCATTCTTCATCATTCTTTAATTAGATTATCGACTGTTGTGCCTCAACGGTTCTCATTTCATTAAGAATGGACTACCACAACAAAATATGTTGATCTTGTGTGGGAGATTTCGGATTACATAAGAAGGGTTTCTCATCATCCTCACACAAGTAAACAACTAATATTCCTATTTTAAATTTTGTGGATTAATATTATGTATATAAATGAACTTTAAATAATTATGTTTTTATACCGTGATTATATATATAATTGCTAAACTAATCTCAACCATATTAAATGAAAAGTTAAAAGGTTAAATTCAATCTAAAAATCAATATTACTAGGGTTGTTCAATATTATTTAAATGTTCCAATCCAATTCAATCAAGAATGGCATTAAAATTTTAAAATTCATAATTGTGTGGGTTGGATATACTTTCAATATTAAAAGTAATCAATCAAATCTACACTTTATTTGTATAAATATATATGTGAAATAATAATTTTTTATATATATTTGATACAAGTAATAATAGTGATATGATAATAATTACTTCAAAAAAAAAGTATCTTAAATAATACTTAAAATTTTAATTTGTGAACTTTATGTTTAGTTATTGTATTAAATTCAAATATTTATGCTATTTTTAATTGTAGAGAAATGCTAAGGAGCATCAGTAGTGACCAATACCACTTGACATAACAAACTGTTATTGGTGCAATTTAGTATCGGGTCCCACATATTTTAATTTTAATATAATATGTGGAAGACGATACTAAATTTCACTATAGTCAATGTAAGGTGGTGTTGGGCACTATAGATGCCTTATTGCAATGTTTTTAATTTTATTATTTGAGTTTTTTTACATGTAAACTTTAAATTATTTACTATATAATTTGATATTGATTACTAATTTTGTATTTCAAAAAATGAAATTATAAATATTAGTTAGAAAATATAAAAACTAATAAATAGTTTTTATTTTTATTTTTTCCAAAAAAGTAACCAATCCAATAAGCATTTTTACTGATTAGATTTGAACTAAAGTATTTTTAGATTGGATTCAAAATATAAAATTTGTACTTAGAACGGATTGAATTGGATGGACACCCTTAACTAAATGTTACCATTATATTCCAAAATTATATAAAATTTAATAATAAAATTTTGGCCAAAATTTAATATAATTGAAAAAAAATATCAGTGTAAAAATCTTATTTGTAGTTGCAACAAAATTTGTGAATAAATTAAACAAATTGTGACTAAAAAAGTATTATTATATCTGCGCCGTTACTAAAATATTCGTAACTAAAAGTATTAGTCACAAAAATAATAATTTATTATAATTAAACGTATTTTTAATCACAACCAATTTTATCACTCTATTATACAAATAATTTTTTTGTAATGTCAATTTAAAAATAATAATAAATTTGAAATATTTAAAATTATAAATGTGTTAGGATTTTGATTGTTTAGTTTTTTGTAGATAAAATAAATAAAAACAAAAGAAATAATCAAATATGTATTTTTTTTTTAAATCAGTGAGTTTTTTTTTCAAAATAGATTACCTCAATTAAATTATAGTATTTTTTTTAAAGAATTAAATTATAATAATTAAGACGACACAAAACAAAACAATAATAATAATAAATAAATAATAAAAGTTATATAATTTAATCTACAAATTAGGTATTAGAGGTGAAAATGGGAAAAACAAACAGCTTGACTTAAATTAACATATGTATAGATCACTCAAAATTATGACACACCAAACCAATACAAGACGAATATAAATGCATGAGAGACTTAGTTAAATACATTATCATATCATAATCACAAAATAATGTGTGGCCTGAAATTATTGATAGTGAATAGGAGAAGCTAGTAAGTACAACCAAACCAATTAATATGTGTTTGACGTAATAACATAAGTCTTTTTCTTCTTGATCTTGTAGTCCTTGTAATTAATGAATATATATATATAAATGTTTATATGTAGATAATTGAAGAGTCTTATCCATTGTTTTAGAGCTCTTTGTTTTGTTTAGTTCTATAATGTTTTGCTTTTAGGAAAAGAAGGGGGTGGTAGTACTATAATGCTAGATTTATTGTGACCAAAAAGACTGAATTACAAAGCATTATTATTTGTCATATATATATATTGGTGATATGGGGACATAAAATGAATCTCCAAACCGAAGGTGATAACAACTTTGGACAATAATATTGTACTACTACTACTACCACTAATAAGAATTCAAGTGTTATGATGATGGAATCAAAGGAAGACTTTTGACTCTACTTTTTGGCGGCCATGCCAGCACAATATTTGGTGCAAGTGAAAATATACACGTCGTATATCGTACTTTTATTTTCCAAATGGATAGGAAGAATTTAAAAAAAATATAAATTAAATATTCAATAAAAAACTCTCCATAAACAGTATATTCATTAGTATATGAGTGACCTAATCAATATATATATATATATATATACATATCCTTTTCGATGTCCTAATTCCCTTATCCAAAATATATAGCGTTGTTGTATGATCTCATACCGTTTGCTAAAGAATTTAACCTTTTGACTCAGACGTAGTAGTGATCAGCCATATAGTTTTCTATATGTCTTGCGTAATGATGATGTAGTAGGGTTCTTACTTCTTAGCTATATGATGAGCCAAGTACTTTTTGTAATTAAGTTTTTTTAACTTAATTACGTATTACAAATGATATCTACGTTATAGCACAACATAATAATAATAATAATAATCTTTAATTCTATTTACAATTAAATACCCGGTATAAGTATATATACACAATTTTTCTCTTCATATAAAACAAGAGGCCCCACCACTCATACCCTTTAGAGCATTTACAATAGAGGCAACATTCAAAATTACTTAAGTTGTCTCATCATAATTATTTTAGAAAACTTAACCAATCAAAAAAAAAAATATTTTGTTTAAAATAAAATATGAAAGCAAATTTCTTTTAAATCAAACTCCTTCACATTATCAGTCTACCCCACCACTTACCCCATGTCTGACAAGCACTCCTTTAAGCAACTCTCATTGGAGTTGCTCTTATAAGTTAATGTTTGAAAATTATAAGTTGGAAATAATTAAATTTAAATATATATATATATATATATAAAAGAAGTATTAATTTGTGGGTTTAAAACAGATTGATTTAAGTACAAGGATTTTGTTTAAGGAAACTTGAAGGAGTTAACACATCAAGTTCACAAAATAAAATGTTTGCACTAATTATATACATTCAAATTTTTTCCACTTTTGTATTTATATATATCTTAGGTATAAGCAATATAAAATGCGCATTTTCTTAATTTTATTTATAAATTATTATACTTTTTAATTATCATTTAAATTTTAAATAAAAAACAATGTCATATATTATAAAAAAAAAATGATACAAACATATTTTAAAAAAATTAAGCCCAAATATTGTCTATGATTTTAAAGGAAATAAATAATATTATAATTTTTATATAAAAAATCGTTAAACTAAGAATCCGTTAGATACACACTTTTTATATATAAAAATATGATGTATTCTAGTTTCAAAGTAAACTATTTGATGTGCTTTATTAGTTTGAAATTTAGTCTTCATAATAATTTAAATTTTGGTCTTTTTATGTTTTGATTTATATATTATATATGGTGATTTTAATTTTAAAATTAAATATTTTTTTCTAATATTATTTTAGAAAAAATATTCAATATAATAAAATATTAAGAAATTATAAATTAAAAGTATGAATTTAAAATTTTTATTTGATCAAATTTTAATTATTTAATTAAAAATTTTTAAAGTGAACAAAATTTATATATAAATATATATTATTAAATTAATGGCTAGAGTAATTAAAATAAGTAATTTCTCATTAAAAAAATTATTTGAAAAAAAATAAGAAATATGTATATATATATCTTATGTCACTATTATATATATGCTTAGATAAACAAAATATATTAAGTAACAAAATGAATAATTAATAAAAGAAAGAAAATAATAAATTTAAACACATAAATATTTTTTTGTTATAGTTTTTAAAACATAATTGATAGAATAATTTAAATACTTTAATATGAAATTTTAAAATATATGATAAGAAATTATTATGACTCATTTATTATTTTTTTATTTTTTTATTTTTCAATTTATTTACCTTTTTAGATGACTTTATTAATTTTTTATTTTTTAATATATTTACCCTTTAAAACTAATGGTGTTAAAAAATAAAAAATATATTAAACTTACCAGAAACCAACAATTTTCATTAAACTCACATTTCTTTATATATTTATATAATTTTACTGCATCATGGAAACTGAGTTGAATGTGAACGTGCAAAGATATTTATCTTACATAATCATGATAAATGAATATTGGTGCTTTGTGAATGGTCTTAATCTAAATCTAGTGGAGAAATCATTATTATTAGTCACTTACTAATATAATCTTTTTTATAATGATATATTTGTCCACGATCTCTGATATCGTCATATAGAGTTTTGTTTAATGGTTTTCTCTTCAGATATTTTAACACATTCACAAAGGACAAGGCTAAAATGTTCCTTAGTTATGGTAACCTAATTTTTATGGACAAACACTAAAACCTTATACAGATGTTTCATTTCGAATGTATACACCTAACGTCATATAACAGATGCATTTATATATATATATATATATATATTCATTTATAGAAACATAATATCTATTATTAAAAAAAAAATTATATCTCATCTTTGTTTCCAAATTCATATAATATATGGAAGGTTGGTATTATATACGTATGCCTTGCTTGATATCTCATTTCATCATTTCATATATATCGACCACTATTTATGATCACTATAAATATGATTGATTAATGTTGTGACATATATATTGGAGAATAAAGCTGGCAATCCATGTCGTATTTGATAAATATATATACTATTGTTTGTCTTGGAACCAATTTATAGTATCATATTATTTAATTAATACCATTTCAATATTTTGTATATGGTCAATTAATTCAAAATTGTACCTTCCTACCCATTTTAGTAGTAAATATGTTTATTTTAAATTCTTATATTTAAACTTTGTCTAGATGTTAAACATGTTTATAAGTTTTTTTTTTTATATAAAAAAATATTTCCTAAAATTGGTGGAAACGTATAATTTTGAACTAATTTACTATTGAAATTTATGTTACTATTCTAAAATAAACAATATGGTACTAAATGGTATATTCTATTTATATACTTTTATATTTTCCATGATGTACTTGGAGGATTACGCATGCAATACTATCTATCAATGGATATTAAACCAAAGAGTGATAATGATACCAAAAATATAAAAGGAATGAAATCATCCATTGGAGCTTATTAAATTGGTGATATATGCAATGTGAGGATTTGGTAAGTTTTTATTGCATCGATCATAAGGAATGGAAAAGTGTTCCAAGTATAGCTTGCTTCTTCTATAGATGTCATCCAACAACTACTTCGAAACACTTACTTCCATCTAATTTGGACAACACTTCTTTTTTTTAATCTATATTCTCAACAAATCCAGATCTTATACATCTTTACACAATCTAGTCAGTTTGGATATGTTTGAAGTCATTTCATATTTGCTTTATTTATTTTTAAACAAAACAAATACATCTTTGGTGTATTTGAAAAGCTATTGTATATTGAAATCGAGTATAATTTGGATGATTATTAAATTTTATACGTTTGTTTAATTATGTTATTATACAGAATAAAAATTAAGTGTAATTACATTATATAATTACTATGCACTCTCAATTTTAAATATTAATTATTATATAATATTATTTTATTGTATAATTATTTCTTAGCTTACCAAACATGTCAATAGAAATTCATACATCAAAATACATTTTGTTTTAAAATAAAGTATAATTACTATATAATAACTTTCAAACACCACCATTAAGATAGTAATAATTTATTTTATTTTTACATCTTTGATGACATTTATGTGTGAAACTTTATTGCCAAGATCAACTAATAGTGTTGCTCACTTTATTGCCAAGAATGTTCATCTTTGTAAAACTTCTGGTTTTTCTGCTTTCAAAAAAAAAAATATATAACATTTACGTGTAAAAGCCCATAAAAGAATCAATAATACATTCTCTTCGTGGCCAGGTGATGGGAACAACCCGCGAAAAAACAATAATAACAATAAAGGAGTGTCTTTCACGACTCAGATTCCACCCAAAAGAAAATTGACTAAAGATGGGCAGAGTGGTCATAGGTTTTTGTTTTTAATTTCAAATACTTCTAAGCAATGTGGCATATCAACATTGCCAATATGTGCACTATTAAGAAAATTTCCACAATTACAATGACAGCTTTCAAATTCTAGAGTAAGTAAATCATCCATATCACATAATAACTTGTCAAAAAAGATAATGCTCAGCCAATTCGAAAAGCAGCTAGAAAGACTTGCCAAAGATAAAGAACATTTTGTATAAACTTGACAAAATTTGCATTAGTATTAATTATGTGTACTCACATATATTTATACGGATGTCTTTAAATTCTCTCAAATAATTTGATTTTTCAATCTTGATAATAATACTTTTCCTTCCCACTTCTAGAAGAAAAATAGTCTATGCGATTTTCCAATACTATTTCCCATTTCTATGACAAAAATAGTCAATACTATTTTCCACGTAGTTATGAAACCCATGGGGCTGAGGATCCACATGCACCACAAGATATATATGTATTTATGAGTAGGTGCCCCTTTAATTGTTGGGCCCATGTGAGCCCAATGTTGTTTAGGGATAATTACATTAAGCACGGTGTTTAGGAAAAAAAATCTAAATATACGGTAATATAAAATAATTACACATTTACGGTAATATAAAAACTACTGATTATCATCATCATCAACATATGTATATATTGACTGGTTTTTGAATATACGGTAATATAAAATAATCTCTTGACTGGTTTTTGAATATATATATATAATATATATATATTGTGATGAACTTAATTTCAGTCGATAGATATATACATATACTGGTTAGAAAGTGTATCATCATCATATACATATATAATATATGTATATACGGTTAGAAAGTGTTGTTAATGGTTTTTTCATCTTCTAATCTGTTTTTGAATATATATATATATAATATATGTATATATTGTGATGAACTTAATTTCAGTGGATAATTCCATTGTTTTTGTTTTAGATTTATTACTTGGGTAATTGATAATAATTGTGATCCGGTTTTTTATTTCTCTCATAGTAAAGAAGAAGACATTTTCAAATGATTTCTTAACTATAAAATATTTTCGTAAATATTAGTTACAAAAATATATTTCTTAGTTGTAAAACTAGATTTGTAAACTATTGTTACAAAAATAAAAAATTTAGTTACAAATTTATTTGGAAGTTTTATCTTAAAAAACAAAAAAACAAAATCTACAATTCTATAATGGATTTTGTAAATATTATTTACAAACACGTAACAGATATTTACAAGTTTGTAACAGATATTTACAAGTTTGTAACAGATATTTACTAGTTTGTAAACGTTGTTCACAAAAAATTGTATTTTACAGCTTTTATTTATGATTTTGCCACTCCGTATTTACAATTTTGCCATTCCGTGTTTTTATCCAAAAATTCCGTATTTTTGTAATGCACCGTATTTTTCAGATTTTTTTTAACTTTTAGTGTATTTTTGTAGATTTCCCTTTAAACTTCATGAAACAAATGATAGCTCCAACTCTGGATCTTTTTTTAGCTATAAATTTATGTTGACGAAACCCTCCCACATCCCATTTAAGGTGAAATCAACCACTCAATTTCACATCTTCACCAAAGTTGGCCCGGCCATTATCTTACTTTGACTAATTCAAGAAATACAACCTGTGGTTGTAGATTTGACAAGTCCATTCCATCCATGATGAAGGGGTGAAAATCGACATATAACATGAACAACTCAGCAGCATGATCACGGCTAAAGATTGAAACTTAAATAAGCTGCTATCATGGTCGCTAATGGAACAGATAGATTGTCATCTACTGCCTCCGAAATTGGAAGAGACTCAACCACTGTTGCCACCATAGCCACCAGAGCCACTCTTTGAATTGTCGAGGACCAATCCAATTGGATATATCCCAGAGCTGAGAAATAGTACAGCATCCTACATTCAAAACAAAAAATGCACATATAATTTTTGATGCCAATTGATATGAAGGGAATAGTAGGTCTTTTTCTAAACTCATTTAATGAGCTAAAGTATCGAAGGGTGCATGTGGGAGCAAACCACAGACTTGGCCTTTCAACTAATCCCTCTAGGTTATGAATTGTAGGCATTGTGAGTCTTAAACTACTAATGAATGATTGTAGTAATAAAGGTTAGAAATGCACCCGACAGAAACCAGGAATCCAAAGACGAACATCGATATGCTGCCCGCCCAACTCTTGCCTGGGTTGTAAGGAATCTTTACAGAGCCAAACTTTCTGCCCATTATATCAGCAACACCTGAAATCATTAAGTTAAAAAAGATGAAGCAAAGGGTGTAAAAGGAAGAGAATAAATTGGAATAAGGTTAGAAGTGTTACCATCCCCACCACACATCATCGATAGTGAGATCACGCCTACTGGAGACTCTCGCCAAAAGACAAGTGCACATAAGATCAACACAATAACATAGTACAAAGGACCTCGAAGCAACTCCCTGCAGGTGTGAACAACTTGAAGCTAAACCCCTGGTAATGTCTTGGATTTAAAGAAAACAATACAGCTTAATGATGAACATAGGAAAGTTTACTCAGGGTTTCCATGTCGAGTCACAGATTTTATCAGTCCATCATCGTTAACCAGTGAAAATCCATGGACAAGAAGCCTTAAGCAATTCACCATAGGAACCAATGAAGCAAAGTATCGAGCGCTTGTTGAAGTGCTATTCTACCATCAAAATCACCAGCTGAAGTAGTTAGGGTACCTGATACAAAACTAGAACACAAAACTAGAAGTTCAATGATTTCAGGATCTTTGGACAAGAAGTAAAGGGATACCTAAAAATTGGCCACGAAGCCATGAAAATCAACCCGGACAATATGTGAACTAGTTTTCTACTTAAACCCTGCCACAGTTATTGAGGCATGATAAGCATTGTCAGAAACTATTAAACATGAACTAAAGTACACATCATTCAAAACTTTGGTAATTAACCACTATATTCATGCTATCAGAAAAATACACCCAATGTTTAAAATACCGCTTTTACGCCTCAAGGCATTTTGTTTTTGTGAGGCGAGGCATACGCCTCAAATATTTAATTAAAAAAATATTTTTGGAACACCTAAAGATATAAAGTAAGATGAAAAACACCAAATCATATCATTAGGCATTAACTAAGATTCTTCTCCCTAATTATGCTACGTATGTGTTAGGATCACAAATCAGCTAAGTATGAGATTAGTTGATAGTTTATAACTACTTAAGCATCTTCCTCTCAGAGGTTAGCTCTTTTTGGAGTGAGTTCTACTCAAGTGGTTGGAACAAATAGTATTAAAATCAGCACCCTCTAGCAGGGCAACCTGCAAAAAAGACAATCTGGAAGAAGCCTAGAGTGAGATACTATGAAGGGAACTGCTGTGGACGTCGCTCCAAAGAGGCTGTATTGTTAGGATCTCACATCAACGAAGTGTGGGTATGAGTATGAGATTAGTTGGTGGTTTATAGCCACTTTGGTCATTCTCCCCATAAGCTAGTCTTTTGGGAGTGAGTTCTACCCAAGTAGTGATAACAATATGCTCTTAAACCAGTTGTCACTATTGCTTTTGCAGCTCTAATTCTCCCTTTGAAAACACAGAAGGTCTGAGTTATATATGTGTGAGGTAGAGAAGAAAATTTCTATGCCTACGGTAAATTTAATATGTGCAAATTTGAGTTTTACATAGTTAACTGGTTATGAAAAATATTAACAACCAACAGCCACAGGTAGTCTCCCATAAATTTATTGTCACTATTACTTAAACTGTTCAATGACGTAGAAATTCCATGATGATTGTAAAAAAAGAAAAAAGAAAAAAAAAAAGAGAAACCCTTAAAATTTAAGTACTCAACATATGGTGCTTCTTAGTGAAGGTTCAATTCCACTACAATTTTAGCTGACCAGATTTCAAGAAAATTGAATTATTCTGCTACACAGGCTCCCCAAAAGTTTTTTTTTTTTTTTTGTAATTAAAGTTATTATATAAATATATCATTTAAAAAAAAAAAGCAATAGAACTACTATTCGTGCACTTCGTCATGATATATAAAGCCCCGTACGGCATGAATGGATTTTAGCAAGACCCATACTCATCAGTCATCATCACAGTCCATGGAATCTTGATAGCTTTTCGTACTAATAGTAGAACGTTATGAATTCAAAAACTTAAAAAAAAGATCAAATGGAATCATAACAAATATCATATCCAAGGTCTAGGAATCTACTAGCATAATCGATCAATCAGAGAGAGAGAGGAAGAGACCTGTTGAATGAGATTTCGCCCGGTCAGACTGTCGAAGGTGAAGACGAGTCCGTACGCACCAACGAGCACTGCAGCCGTAGCTACGGCATCCTGCGTCAAATGACTGCTGGCACTGACCGGCAGGCATCCACTCACGGCGAAGGAAATGCGTCGGGGAACGTTCGGAGCTCGGTAGAGAAGCTGGAAGCGAAGTATTGGCGAGGGCTCCGGCGGGAGGAGGCCTGGAAAAGGCGAGGAATGAAGGAAGTCGCCGGCGGAGGAACGGAGGGGGTGGGGGAGGCGCACGATAGAGAGTGGAGTGAAGGTTAAGAGGCTCATGGTAGGGAAACACAAAAAATTAATGTTGCTTGGAAATCGGGCTCTTGCAGAGTAACTTCTGTACAAGCAAGAAGTTGATTCAAAAAACTAGTTGGCAAACACATTTTTATTATTTTATGGTAATTTTATTTCGGAAAATTTACATTGAATACCAATTTACTTTTTTTACTCCTTTATTACTTTTGTATACGGTTTGCAATTTACTTTTATACTACCTTTTAATATTTATTTAATACACAATTTACCTTCCCACAACTATTTCTTTCCTATTTTCACATGCATGTGGTAATTTGAGTAGTCAATTTATCCAAATTGCATATGGTGGTGATATAATAACTAGGGATGTCAATTTAACCCGCACGTCATTAATGGGACAGGGCGGGGAACATGACTCTGGTCCGTTTATATTGTAGTTTATATTTTTAATATAAATATTATTAAAAATATATAATATAATAATTTATATAAAAATATATATTTATTAATAGTATAATTTATTATTTTTTAATTATTTTATATTAAAAAGTATTAATTATATTAATTTAAGAAAAAAAATTAAATATTTTTATTAAACAGATACCCGATGAGGCCTCGACCCCGAGACGAGACAGGGACGGGGGAGCCATCCCCGACCCCACCCTGCCCCGTTTACATCCCTAATAATGACCAAACTATGTATGTATCTTATATGTGATAAGTGGCAATTTAAGTATCAAGTATAAATTCAATCCATAGATGCAAATTAAGTCGTGCAGCCATAATATAATATAAGAAGTCAAAAATATGAAATGCTTATCTATAAAAAATGAACTTAAAATTAATTATTCCTGTAATTTTTTTAATGTAGACAGTAGCAATTATGAAATTTTAACTTCAAGTATTAAATTAATAAAGGCAACAACAATGTGAAAAAGACAAACGCGAATACATAGTATAAGAACAAATTTCAAAATTAATTGCCTACTTTTACGTGTTTCACGAATAAGTTTCACATTCTACCTAAATAATTTCATAATATGTAAAGCAACAATCATTATATAACAATATGCATTAAATATGTTTTGAGTAAAATGTTTGGTTTATCTTCTGCATAGGTTGAGTTTATGTTTAATTGATTTTTAATTGTGTATATTTTGGTATATTAGTTATTTTGGGGTATATTTTTAGTTTATCTTTTATACTTTTTAAATGCAATGGTAATTATTTGAGATTGTTGTTTTGTTGTTTTTTAGTTTATTTTAAGTTGATGTAGTGAGTCCATGTGTAATTGATTATTAGTTGCTCTTTTCACATCGTATTGTAGGGGTTGATGTCTAGTTAATTTTTTAGTTTATATTTAATTTTTTTTAGATATATTTTGGGTTGATATCTTGTTGACTTCTAATTGTCTATATATATTTGTTTATTTTCGGAATATGTTAAGCTATGTCTAATTGATTTCTAATTGAGTATATTTTGATTTATTTTTAGTTGCTTCGTTGACACTAGGGAAGATGGTCAATGCTTTACTGTCTCAATTAAGTTTTTGTTGTTGTTGTTATATTGTTTTTGGTATTTATTTTGTTGCTTTAAAGTTTATGCTGTGTTATTAGTTAGTTGTCTTAATGTTGTTGCTATCCAGATCTTCTTTGTGTTGTTTTTTTTTTTTTTTTTAATTGTTGTTTTCATTTCATCATATCAATGTCATTTTTCATATTATAAAGATATAATGTTTTGTAGTAACTATTTAGTTGATTTATCATTTTAAGTTTGTTTTGTTTCTTTTTGGAAGTTACAAATGATAAAAATGATGATTCTACTATTTAAGCAATAACTTATTTTTTAGATAGGATGAGTGAAGATAATGTTGATGATCCATTGAAGTATGTTGTTAAGGCTATTTCTTTTATGAAAGTTTATTTATTTTTAGGTATATTGTAATTTATTTTTGTGTGTACAAATCTTGGTTTTATTAGTTTATTCTTTTGTGTTGTTTGATATGTCATTGGGTGATTTACATAACCATTAAATACAATAATTTAAACATTAACTAGACATTAATCCAGTGTCAACAAAACAACTAAAAAATAACAGACATACAAAAATAAACTAAAAAATAACCAAATAACAACCTCGAAAAAATTACCAAAAAACACAAAAAATATATATATCTAAGACATGCAAAAAATATACATAATATGTACCAAAAATTTTCTGAATTATAAGTTAACTAAACATCAATCTAATTTACTTAATAAAAACTAAACATATGCCCAAAATAAACTAGTAATATATTGTTGGAAATTGTCATTGTCTTACAGTGGAGTCTATTATATACCTTAGGCATATATATTTTTATTAAAAGGAATAATTATTGTGATTTTTGGTAATTTTTTTCGAGCTTTTTTTCTTTTTTGATACATCTTTGGTATATATATATTTTTTTAGATATCTAGTTGATTTTTAGTTGTTTTGTTAACACTATGTTGATGTCTAATTGTGTATGTTATAGTTTTGTAAATTACCAAAGGATATACCAAATAGCGCAAAAGAATAAACAAATACAAACCAAAATATATACACCCAAAAAAAACTACAAAATATACTAAAGATGTACAAAAAAAATGCTACACGTAAAAGTCATAAAGTATCTAATAACTACTTCAAATAATGAAACACTACACTCACAAGTGAAGAACTATTATTATATATGCAATATATATTTTTATTTTATTTTATTTTATTTTAATTACTTTTACATGTAATAATAACAATAATATGCTCATTCACTGAATTTTTTTTTTGAGATACGTGTAGCATATTTCAAAAGGGAAATTTGATTTTTAATGCAATAAGTGATACTCTGTTTGAAAAATACTTTATCTCTATAAGTCTCTCGTTTTGGTCCTACTAATGCCGTTACTACCTAAAATACCCCTGACATAATTTTCTCAAACTCTCCGTATTCTCTCCCAAAATACCCGAACCAAGCAAACTTTGAAATCGATAGGCCTCGATTGAATCCGTAGAACCCAACTTCATTGTCTTCCACGAACACGAACAAGGGCTCCCAAAGGTCGGACTTGACGATCGGAGAAGGGGAAGGAGAAAACGTCGAGCAAGGCAACCAAATTTTTAGGAAACAACCTCAAAGAAAGCGAAGGTGAGGGATTTCGTTTTTAATCTACAATATGTGTATGTGCCTGGTTTTTTTTGTTGATTTTTGTTCATAGGATAGATCGGGGCTGGCAATGAAGAAATCTGGGTTTCTTTCGATATTTTCATGAAACTCGATAGAAATCGATAGGACTCGATAGTATAGGATGAGGAATGGATTAGACTGTGCCTCGATAGGAATCGATAGGGACTCGATGATACAAGGCTTTGGGAATTTTTAGAACCTACCTCGATAGGAATCGATAGGACTCGATAGGGGACTCGATGATACAGGCTTTGGGAATTTTTAGAACCTACCTCGATAGGACTCGATAGGGGACTCGATGATACAAGGCTTTGGGAATTTTAGAACCTACCTCGATAGGACTCGATGATACACGACTTTGGGATTTTTAGGACCCACCTCGATAGGAATCGATAGGACTCGATGATACACGGCTTTGGGATTTTTAGGACCCACCTCGATAGGAATCGATATGACTAGACTTTGGTTTTTTTGCCTTACCTCGATAGGCCTCGATAAGACTCGATAGAACTCGATTGTTTCTGCCTCGATAGTAACTGCCTTACCAGATTGTTTTACATTTTTAACTTTTTTTTTTTAACATTTTTTTTGTTTTTTTTTCCAGATGCCTGAACTTATTGTGCCGTTGGAGAAACACTTTCCTGACCGTGTCACTTATAGGGGTAGTGCCTACTTGGATACCCTTATAGAGCAGTTTAAGAGGCATGGTCTTATTGAAAGGGCACAGGCATGCCCGTTGGGACAGTTCTTCAAGGCAAAACCGTTTAGTTTTTCTGGGGTTCTGCTGCATCAGCTAATGTTGCGTAAGGTAGAAAGTAAGAAGCCTGAAGAGGGTCAGTTCTACCTGGGCAACACTCTCTGTAGATTTGGTATTGCAGAGTTTTCCCTAGTTACCGGGCTAAATTTTGGGAACTCACCATCCCCAGATGAATTGAAAAAGCATCTTTCAAGTGATCAGATCATCCAGGAATATTTTAATGGTGATTCGAAGGTTAGTTTTGGTCAGTTGGAAGATGCACTGAAGGCCTCCACAAACCCAGAAGATGCATTTAAGCTGGGTTTGTGCTATTTGATAGAGGAGGTACTGAATGCCCCAGAGAAGACAACAACGATATGGGGAGATTCCCTAAGGATGGTTGAGGATATTGATTACTTTTTCAAGTATCCTTGGGGGAAGTTGTCATTTAAGAAGGTTAGCAAAGGCCTTCAAAAGGACATGAAGAAGCAATTGAAACACTATGAGGAGAAGAAGAAAGAGGGGTCAAGCAAAAAACAGAAGGAGGCGAAGTATAGTTTCACTTGTTATGCACTCGCGCTTCTTTACTGGGCTTTTGAGGCCATGCCTTCTCTCGGGAGTAAGTTCAGTGAGAATAGTGGGAATCAGATTCCGAGGATGCTCAGCTGGGCTACGAAGACTGATATCACTATTTCGACAGCTCTGTTGGCTCCTATATTCGCCAATCGTCGAGTAAGTTCCATTTTATCTTGTTAAATGTCACAAATTAATTGATTAGCGATTTATTTTATTAAAGTTTTTCTGACACATGTTATTCAACCATGCAGTTAGTGGTATTTTCCATGCTGAAGCCACGTCCCGGTGAGGTAGTCTACTACAATAGCCTCCCAGAAGTTGATTCCAGGTTATTCCCTGAGTTGGAGGCTGGGATTGCAGTGGACGAAGTAGTGGTACTTGAGAAGGAGGCAGAGAAGCTAGCAGAAGTTGCAAAGGAAGCCTCCATTTTTTATGAGGATGTCCCGAGGGTTGATGAGGGCACTTCATAGGCCTGTGCAGCTTCATCTAGTCAGGTTGCCCAGCCTGATTATGAGCAACTTCTGTAGAGGCTCAAGAGGGTTGAGGAGGGCCAGGCAACCTTACTACAGAATCAGACCACGATCATGGCTCAGTTGGTGCAGCTACTTTCACTGGTCTCAGGTCGATCCACTGACGTAAAATCAGATACAGAGTCTGATATCTTGCCTGCAGACTACGAGTGTGGTGATCAACCCTCCACTCCACAGGCCTAGACATCTGTAGCTGCCAGTGATGCTGACAGTCCCAGTGTACGAGTACTGCAGCCCAAGGAGGCAGCTGGCCTTGAAGTTGTCAGGAAGAAACGCAGGCCCAAGCGTTTTGATGACTTCACCGACCCAACAAAGAAGATCAGACATGATAAACAGGGGCTAGTTGCTGAACCACTGAGGAAGTGTGACCCACAGCAGGAGAAGAGCTTCCATAAGTGGATCATCGGGAAGATCGACAATAAGAGAGACCGCAACGTGTATACTGGGACGCACGGTGTGCCATGGTTCTTACAGTTGCACACAGTCCAGACATGGCTTTGGGATTCGGTATGTAAATTACATTCATGTTTTCAATTCAATCTTAAAATATATTGATGGTAATAACAAATTTTTATGTTTTTTTAGCATATTGATGCTGCTTTGTACATGCTACGCCACTGACGCCACTTTTACCATGCTGCATTTCGGCAGGATGCTGCGATCATGAACACCACCTTCCCCCAGGTGTGCCTAGGTTGTTGGAATCATTTCAGAGAGACCGGCACTAAGTATACATGGGACGATGATGTGCTGAGAATGTTGAAGGGCGATGATAATCAATACCTTATATCATGGAAAAATGTGAGTGAAGTCTCCATTCCAACGTGGTGCATCAATGTTTATGATTCCAACCATAGCGTGCTCAGTCCCGCTTTGATGGAGGAAGCGATCAAGCCTTGGTGCTTATTGTTGCCTTCGTTGTTATGGTGTTCTGGCATGTTTAACGACCATGAGGACCTCCAGGTCAGTCCTGAGCAGAATGCAAAGTCTTTCTCATATTGTCGTATTCCTCCAGAGGAGTGTCCTCAGAATAAGACAAGGTATTCCCTTTATTTAATTAGTGGATTTTGAAATTTGAAAATTAAAGTTATTTTTATCTTCTATTGACACAAAATCGATTCTATGCAGTGGGGATTGTGGTATGTTTGCCATCAAACATATCGAGCATCTAGTTTCCAGGCTACCACTCGATACTGTTATCGATGAGAACATCCAGCATTTCAAGACCAAGTGGTGTGTGGACCTGTTCTATCAGAATTTGGCCCCGTGATGCTCTTTACATTTTTGTCTTACACATCTTGTATTGTATAGCATATAGTTAGTTTTGTATATTATTTTTTATCAAACAATATTTTTTGAAAAAGTTATTAAATAAAAAAATATTAAATTCACATAATTTGACCTTTAGAGGTTTTTTCTTTAAAAAAATCATTTTACAAAATAGGTCTAAAACAGATTTTATTTTTCTTAAAAAAAGGCAAATGGTACAAACTTGAATTTAAATTAAACATAGGAACTAGAAGTATCTATTTCTTAAATAGAAAAAATAATATTAGAGTGCTAATTATATGAGCATATATTTTGGTGTTTAACCATCTCATAGTCATGTGTACCTCAATTTTTCTTTCCTTTACATCTTTCTTATTATTTAAGAAAAAAAATATGAAGTGTTAAAAAGTTTTAAAATTATACTATGACCCCTTAAAATTTTTAAAAATAGAGCATCATTGGTGTAAAAATTTGTCACTAAACTTGATATTTGTACAATGGTTTTATGTGTTGGAGACTGTTGAAGTGGTTTTTCGTCAGCACTAGATTAAGAAATCGAATAGGGAGATTAGTGCTAAATCATAAACCGTAATGAAATAATGGAAACCGTAATGAACAACCAAATATAAATAGAGAAGAAGCAAAATCAATTAAATAATTACATAACACAATATTTTAAATCCTAGCCTTACATGACTTCCTATTGTGCCCACTACCACCACATCTGCTACACTTACGTGGCTTGACAATCTTTTCCCCGCGTGAAGCATAGCGATTTGTCTTTCGCCTACCCACTTTCTGTTTCCTGGGCCTTCCTACAGGGGTTTTCTCAGCGGGGACGCCGACAACTGTATCTCTGATGTGATCAGGGATTACCCATTCATCCTCGTTCCCAACAGGGTAAATAGTATCTTTATAAGTGTCCTTCAATGCCTCGATTCTATAATAAGGGGAACACAATGAGTAAATGTTTATGCTTCTTTTTCTGGCTGCAACAAAAGCATGTACACAGGGTATCCCAATGGTTTGGAACATGCCACAAGAGCATGATTTTGTGGCCAAGTTTACCTCACCATCACCATTACCATCGACCACAAGAAATTCGTGATGACCAAGGACTTGGACATCCAAAAAAATTGCTTTATCACCTATTTGCTTCAAATCATTTTCCATCTCAGGTGATAACACAGTTGTTGCTTTTGCAGCTCTTTCACGTCTATCTGCAAACCAAGACTGAAGAGTGAATCTTATGAATTCAAGAAAAGTGGCGATTGGAAAGCTCCTTGCCTCCTTGGTCTTATTGTTAAAGCTTTCTACGTAGTTACTCGTCATGATATTGTATTGGTTACCAGGAAAATAAGCACTACTCCACCTTTCAAAGCCAATTCCCTCTAGATATTGAGCAATGGGCGAATCAATTACCTTAATCTTTTCAAAGAACTTGTGAAATTCCGTTCTTCGAAATGCGTACGCTGCACACCCCATGATGTCTTGCACATGGTCAGTTTTGAATTTTGCCACAACATTCATACAGATATGATGGTAACATGCACCGTGATACGCATCTGGGAACACAAGCTCCAAAGCATGATTAATGCTTTTATGCCTGTCCGATACAAAAGCAAGGTTCTCAACGTCCCCTATGGCTTCCTTCAATTTTCCCATGAAATAAGTCCAAGAGTTATGGTTCTCACTGTCCACCAATGAAAACGCAATTGGAAACAACTAGTTGTTTGCATCCAACGCAACAGCACAGAGCATGTGGCCACCATACTTATTCTTCAAGAATGTGCCATCCACACAAATTACAGGACGACAGTACTGGAAACAACACCTAGAAACACCGAGGGAAAAGAAGCAATACAAGAAACGACCATCTTCTGCTACAAAATCAGTAATTGTACATGGGTTCTTATGCTCCAACTGACACAGGTATCCTGGTAACTTGGAGTATGATTCCTCAGGTGTCCCTCTGACATACATAAGAGCATTTTCTCTGCATCTCCATGCCTTCTCATAGCTCATTTCAACCCCAAAAATGGTGCTTCATGTCCTCCCTTATATTGTTTGCCATGTACCGAGTACCATCGGTAGCAAATTTCCTCTTGATTAAGTGCCCAACAACCCACGGTGATGCTTGATGGTGGTCCTTATCTCGAATTTCTTGTGAGCAAGTGTGTACTTCGTTGTATACAGTAATCTCGAACATTTCAGATCGCATTTTTTTCTTACCCCTCAATCTCCAACCACAATCTAGATCCTTGCAGGTAATGTACCACACATCAGTCCCAGATTTCTTCACCATAAACTCAAAATTATTCTTCATCGCAAATATGGATGCTTTGGTTTTCAATTCAAGCTTGTTCTGAAAGAACTTCCCAAGGTGCAATTCTCCTGAAGCTTTGCTGGTTGAGGAATGATGTTGATGTGAGGCCTCTATATCCTCTTTGGTGAACATGGGAGCACTCCATGTACTACGATCTTCACCTAAGTCCAGTGGAGAACTCCATCTAAAACTATCATCAGTTCTACTTGGACCTGGACGACTACTGCTGGTCCCAGGTGTTTGCCGGTCTTCTATTCTGTGCTCCTCATCTACCATAACATCTGAACTCTGTGTTGGAAAATTTACCCTAACATCTGGCCCACCAAGATCTGTTGCATCAGCAACAGGATCGTCGTTGACATAAGGCTCGTAGCCATAGAGATCGTACTACGCCGTGTCATGCACATATGAAGGATCTCTAACCGGGATATCACCATGGACTATGACATCTGGATTTGTCTCGGGACCACATGTTCCAACGTCACCTTGAGTTCCTTTGAAACCATGACATGGAGGAGAAATGTTATCTTCAAATCGAACTTCTTTATTAACGCTGGCAGAAGCTGATGCATTTCTTACACCTCCTTTCTTAATCAATGTGACACATAGAGGAATGAGCTTCTCTACAGATTTTGATGCTAACCCAATGAATGCACGCACATGCCTATCATTTTTTATAACGGTAGGTTTGACGGATTGTGATAGGCATGTGAGCGGGACCTCAATTTTCAACTCATGCACACATTTATCCACTTCAAGCTCATCGTACAGAATGTCAAGCAGTTGCTCATATGTCACACCCTTCTCCACGGGCAGAACTTGATTTTCAGCATCTTTGAAAATCCAATCCCTATTTTTGAGTTCCCAAACACCATTGAATGCAAAAAATACGGAAACAGTCGAATCTGCAAAAAAAAAAACAAAAAAAAGGTCAAAAAGTTAAACTACAACGTAAAACAGAAAATATCGATTTCTATCGATATATGTCGAGTCCTATCGAGGTCACACCTATCGAGTTTTATCGAGTACAATCGAGGCAAACAATCCAATTAAACTCTTATACACCTATCGAGTACTATCGAGGCAAACAATCCAATTAAACTCTTATACACCTATCGAGTTTTATTGAGTACAATCGAGTTATTAAATCCAATTAAACTCTTATCCACCTATCGAGTACCATCGAGGTACTAACATCCTAACACTATCGAGGCACGTCGAGGTCCATCGAGGACCATCGAGCCAGCATGCATGCAACACATCGAGACTTATCGAGTTTCATCGAAACTCATCGAGGCAGGAAAAAAATCCAGAAAAAAACGCACGAAGTATCCAAAATTCATTCCGTGAAAAATTGCAATAAAACATGAAGGCATACACAGATCTGTTCGAAATAAGACAAGTAATGTAACCAGACAAGTTTCCTCACTACATATAACAAATATATACTTACCCATACGATTTTTTCCCCTAGATCCGAAATCCAAAATGAAGTTTCTTGACTTGAAAGGACTCACAACTTGCCCCTAGATCCGAAATGCAAATTAATGGTGGCTGGCTTTTTTGTGTGTACGAGAGTTTGAGAGATAGAGAGGGAAAACATAAGAGACAGAGAGTGAAGACTATGAGAAAAAGAGAGGGAAAAATATGCCAGGGGTATTTTGGGTAGTAACGGCATTAGTAGGACTAAAACGAGAGTTATATAGTCATAAGGTATTTTTCAAACGGAGTGTCACTTATTGCATTAAAAATCAAATTTCCTTTTCAAAATTTAGTTGAAAAACTTTCACATATCATAAACACCTTAGCCTTTTTAAACACTCATCTTTCTAAGAGCAGAGTCACTATGGCGGTCAAAATGTAAAAAAATTTAGCTAAATGACTTAATAACTACTCCATCAGCTCCTCTAAATATATATGTATAATAGCTTAGCACTAAACTTAATAAATTATATTCTAAATGTAGCTAAGCTTAAATTAGCTATGTAAATTTTATTTTATTTTTGTCCATTTTTTCATCTCTCTCCCATTAGCAAAATTTTTATTATTACTTTTTTTTAATATGTTTTTTTTACTTTAACTATTAAATAATATTTATAAATATAATATTTAAATGATGTAAAAGAAAATATAAAGTAGTTGATATATGATATAATGTAAAAATGTGAAGTAAAATATAAAAAATAGGGTTTTGATGAAATATTTTGATAAATAGAGTAAAGTACCCGTTAGATTGCTCTAAATACGCTTTGACCAATTTAAGCATTGCCATTCAGCGTCATTCACTCTTAATGAAGTACAGGAAACTTATTGATTTCTCAACAAATGAATCACAGGATGATTTTGGACATCCAAACAAGAGATTTGAGTGCCGAAGAGGAGACCATAAGAAAGAAAGAATTGCCGCACTACAGTAATAGTGAAAAAAAAAACTTATATAACCGTATAAAAGATATCTTTTCACTTTTTTTTTGTGTATATGAGAAAAAATCCCATTTTTTTGATAAATTATTATTTTATGGTACTCAACATTATACAATAATTAGTATTAGTTGTGGATTGATTTTCGTCCTCGTATGTTATGTTCATCTACAATAGTTGATTTTTAATAATATTGAGATTCTTTTCTAAAAAAAAAGGTACTAGTTGTGTACCATGAATAATGTACAAGTTGTCACGTTTCGATGAAAAAAAATGTAGTACTAGTTATGGAGTAGGAAAAATTACAAAATAAAACGACTATTACATTTATGGGAAAATTCTATAATAGGGGTAGGATGCCAGTTTAGTTCCCATTGGTAGGAGTGTTTCTGTTTTTAGCATGTAGAAAAATTATAACCTAATTTTTTTTATATGACGTTGTATATTGTGCTTATAACAAGCATCTTACTAGTTTTCGAGAAATTCCAAATAATTTACGATTCCTAAAATAAAATAGTCAATTGCACACGTGTTTTATTTTTTATACATGTGCAACTAACCATTTTGAACTCTTATTTTGGACATTGTAAAGTATTTAATTTTTTAAAAAACTGGTGGAATACATACTATAACTATAATATACACCGTCATATAAAAAAATTGGGTTATAATTTATCTACAAGCTGGAAACAGAGATGCGTCTACCGGTAAGAACTAAACTGGCACCCATACTATAGAATTTTCCTCTATCTATAATTCATTATCATTTATTCTTAGAAAGTAAGGTTGAGCATCGGTCGGTTTGGGAAGTTTTTTTATATTATTAAATTCGGAATTCGGTTTTTGGTCTGGATTTGTGCGATCCGAAAACCGACTGTAATGCTCCGAAATCCCTAATGCGGTTTAATGGCTGAATTAGTAGGCCGGGAGGGCCATAACTGTTTAATTATGTCATTAAATGAATATATGCATGTTTATGTGAATTATATTATAATATGATGTTATATGCATGCATGTGGGTCCACATTTGAATATTAAGGTGTTTTGACAATTTGGCCCATTAAGGGTATATTTGTGTATTTGGGTGCATATTGTGATTTGTGAATGAGATCCCATTATTATGGAGATATATTCGAGCTATTCGGCATGAGACGGTCCTATATAATGGATTAGCGGTTTTGTCACAACAGGGTCAATTATTGGGTAATAAGAATGTTTATTTGATGATAAATTAGGAGTTATTGAGATCAGGATGAAATTCTGGAAGTTTTGATTATGATGTCCCTGGGGGTGTTTTTGGGACCCCGAGCACTAGGTTTTATTTGAGGTTACTTAAGCTTGAAGTAGCTTATTAGATAGAACGTACGTTAGAAAACCTCTCGTTCTTTCTCGTTAGTTCATTTTTACCGTTCGAAGCGTTTTCGAAGAAATCTCGAGTTCTAGGAGTCAGAATCAAGCGAGGATCGAGGCATAGCGATCCTAAGGAAGATTATAAGCTTCTTGACCGAAGGATTTGACGAGAAACAACCCAATCAAAGGTAATCTATGTTTAAAGTTTTGAGTTTTAGAGTTTCTAAGCTTAGAATTGGCTTTTGTGAATCGTTGAGTTTTTGGTTCGTTTGAGCCTTGGGATTTGATGGTTTTGGACCATTGGGAAGCTTGGGAACTTTGATTTGATGGTTTGGTAATGTTTAGGCATGATTTTGGAGGCTTTGGGATGATGAAAATCGTGTTTAGGGATGAATCTGGGTTGGGGGTCGCGGCGTTGTTCTTGGGCGTCGCGGCCCTAGCTCGATGAACCAGGTGGAGCAGTTTTGCCCTTGCTGGGCGTCGCGGCCCTTGCTCCTGGAGTGGCTGGGGGCCGTGGCCCAAGGTGTCAGGGCCGCAGCCCTTGAGCAGGGTTGAGCTCGTTTGAGTGTTTTGGCCCCGGGAACATGGTTTTAGGCCTCGGGATCGTTCCTACTACTCAGATTAGTGGGGATTGATGTATCAAAGGCTAGATATTGGTTTGGAAACCCTTGATTATCATTTTATTGATGGTGTCCCATATTTGGTTATGACTAGGTGACCGCTAAAGGACTAAAAGCCAAATCGTTCTCAAGGGTCGTTCTTTTATTCATTCTAGCTCGAATCAGAGATAAGAAAACTGCACCCCATATGTGACATGCATGATTATTCTTGGGGCATGTTGATTGTGTAAATGTGGACATGGATTGATTATTGAATGCTTAGCAAATCTTGCTCACTTGTGCATGGTACTGACTAATTAGTCAGATTTGGCAAATGTGTCAATATCAACTGTGAAGCTGGGACTTATTAGTCAAGTTTGGTAGTGGTACTGGGCACTGGTCACATAGTGTTGACTTATAAGTCAGGACGGCCTTAGCATGTTCAATGCAAGCCAATAAAGATTAGATCTAATCGACATCTACATTAAATGACTCAGAAGAGCGTTAATGCCAGACCGACCTCAAGTTCGATGAAAATTAAAAGCGCATGTGTGACTTACCCATCAGTCACTCATCTGTTAAGTTAGAGACTTACTCATCAGTCTCTCATCTGTTAAGCTAGTGACTTACCCAGCAGTCACTCAACTGTTTAAGCTAGTGACTTATCCATCAGTCACTCATCTGTTCAAATTAGTGACTTGCTTGTCAGTCACTCATTATGGTTTACCAGAACCTCAAGTGATATTCATTCATCTGTTTAAGAGCTATAGGCTCTGTGTGGTTATAATGATAATCAGTTGATAATGTTTATATGCAATACTGTGTTTTCTTGTTGGGCCTTGGCTCATGGGTGCTATGTGGTGCAGGTAAAGGGAAAGAAAAGCTCACCCAACCTTGAGTGGAGAACTTAGATGGTGATGTGTACATATGCGGCCGCTTGACCATCATGGCCAAGGAGTTCTCAGAGGAACTAAGGGTTTACCCTATTTTTGCTGCTTAGGTCAGCAGGGTTGTAAATTTGAAATAGTAGTGACCATTTTGTGTTATAAATAACTTGTAAATGTTTTGATGAGCTCATGAACAGTTTTATGTGTTTAATAAAATATATATAATTTCCTTTTTATTGGTTTTCCACCCTAGCCTGTTAATAACACCTAGAAGCACGTTTTTAACCAAAGGACTCGGGTAACGAGTCAAATTTTCGGTTCACTGTAAATGTTTTGGGGTAGCCAGGGTGTTACAACTTGGTATTAGAGCGTGCCAAGGTTAAGGTTCCTGTAGATTGGCTGGGCATGTACACACATCACTGAAGTCAAGCGCAATTCATGGTTTGGTAACTATTTATGTAGTTATATGTATAACTGCTTAAATATAGTATATATGCTTTACCTGTATGCATGAGACACCATGTTTAACCTGTGCCCTGAAATATTATATCCTCAGCAAATGTGTGCTAATTAGTACTGAGATTGCTGGAACATACTTATTAGTATGGTTGATTATGAATTATTTTGTGATACATGCTGAGTGCTAAATGCTATAAACATATATCTGCCTGTATATTGTATGACTGTGGAATATGATAATTGTCTGCTTGTTCTTGGACCGTAAGGTGGCAAGAGGTTTAGTTATTACTACCTGAGTGGGCGTATTGATCAATGTTTCAGCAAGGTATATCAGAAATAAGAATGAATCCAGGGCAGATAGATACTTCAACTGGCCAAAGTGATCAGGGCCAGAATAATAATAACAGTCAGGGTCAGGAGAATGACCAGTCACAGATTCCACAGCCAGCTCCTGTAAACTGGCAGCAGTTGTTTAATGACTTGCAGACAACAGTGTTTAAACAGGGAGAAGAGCTTCGTCTCCTGAGACAACAGCAAGCGCCTGCAGTGGCCAGTGTATCAGAGGCACCTCCTGTGTCGGTGCCAGCAGCAGAGCAGTTGCCTGAGGTTGGAAGTAAATGGGAACCTCTTTATGAAAGGTTCAGGAAGCAACAACCTCCAATTTTTTAGGGCAGTGCAGATCTTGCCAAGGCGGAGCAATGGATGAGTATGCCAAGGCGGAGCAATGGATGAGTATGATTACCACTATCCTTGATTTTATGAGGGTAACTGGTAATGAGAGGGTGGCATGTGCCACTTATATGTTTCGGGAGGATGCTCGGATTTGGTGGGAGGTGATTACCCAGACCAAGAATGTAAATGCCTTGAGTTGGGAGAAGTTTCAAACTCTATTTAATGAGAAATACTACAATGATGCTATCAGGGCGGCGAAAGCTAAGGAATTCATCAGGCTACTTCAGGGAAGTTTGTCAGTCACTGAGTATGCCTTGAAATTTGATCGTTTGGCAAAATTTTCCATGGAGCTAGTGCCCAGTGATGGGACCAGGAGAGAGAGATTCTTGCAGGGGCTACAACCCAGATTAGCCCGTGATGTACGTATCACCACTGTGGCTGGGATTACTACCTATGCACAGGTGATTGAAAAGGCACTCACAGCTGAGAGTGCAGAGAACAAGATCTGGCGTGACAGTGCAGCCAGAAAAGATTTCAGGAGGACAGGTCCTCCATTTGTGGGTTCTGGTAGGGGTGTAGGCCCCAGTGATCAGAAGAGGAGGGTTCCCGACACCTTTCCAGTTCCAGGTCCTGACAGGTGACCCCGTGGTATTACAATGGGTCGTCTAGTGGGTAGTGAAGCCTGGAAGACTCGTCCTGAATGCCCTAGATGCAAGAGGCGTCATTTGGGAGAGTGTAGGGCAAAGGCCTGCTACTTGTGTGAAGCAGTGGGTCAGTTTAAGAAAGATTGCCCTCAGGCAAGAAAAGAAGAACCCAGGAAGGCGGACAGCTCGGCCCCAGCTCGAGTGTTCGCATTGACTCAAGTAGAAGCTGAGGCTTCTCCCTCAGTTGTTACAGGTCAGCTTCTTAGTGCTGGAACCCCTTATAATGTATTGATTGATTCTGGTGCTACACATTCTTTTGTTGCTAGTAGTATTATTGATAGACTGTGTAGACCTTGTGATTTTTATGTTGTGGGGTTTGGAACTTAGTTACCCACTGGAGAATTAGTGGTATCCAGGAGATGGGTCAGATCTTTGCCAGTGACAGTAGAGGGCAGAGAGTTATCAATAGACTTGATAGAGTTGGTTATGACTGACTTTGATATGATATTGGGTATGGATTAGTTGTCAAAGTATGGGGCAACTATTGATTGTAGAAGGAAGATGGTCACCTTTGAGCCTGAAGGTGAGGACCCTTTTGTGTTTGTTGGTGCTGTGTGTCACGGGCCGCCAACTTCAATACTCGAATTGACGGAACGTGCGGCACTTGTTAGCGCTTGTAGCTAGCAAGTCAGCCTAGAATTCACACCTGCGACAATCAAACTCAATGGTTAGCCACGTTACAAGTCTCACACAAGCAAGGGCAATTATGAAGCGGGAGCAAGCACGAGGCAAGCTATCCAAAGACAACATCCCACACAACAATCAGAGCACACAACACAGTCAAGTGGCACGCAATGGCCCAACGAAGGTAACAAACAAGCAACACATAGATCGTAAAGAAAGCATACACAAAGTGTAGAGTCCAAGAACTTTACTTAGCTAATTGTTTAGTAGTATTATAGTATGTTTAGTGTTATCATTGTTACTTTGGATTTTTGGTTCAGACCGGGAGTTATTTGGACACTCATAGTAGTACTTATAGATTTTCTAAGTTTAACCTATAGTTTAAGAATATTAAGTATAACCTAAGGTTTGATTAATGTGACTGATATTAAGGATTATATTATTATATTATAAGGTTTAGACATCAACCAATAGGATTTTAAGCACATGTTATGAATGGTAATTAAGGATTAAGTATTTTTGAGGATTAAATTAAATAAGGGTAAAATTTGAATGTTATAGGGTCAGTCAGCAGCCTTGAGTACGTTGAGGGCTTAGTCAAGGCTGTTTAATCCATTCAAACTTAGCTAAAAATGTGTAAATTCGTGTTTAAATATTCAGCGTATGCCGATATATCGCAGCTATAGGGGGCGATATGTCGCAGCACGTAGATACGGAAAACACGAATCGATGCACGGTCGCCTCGGGAACAAAGGTCCAGGCGATATATCGCCTATAGGGGGCGATATATCGCCTCCACCAGCATGAATTCAAATACTTTTGAATTCCTTTCCCTTTAGCCATTCAAACTCCTTCAACAGTCCAGCATCTTTTGAACGAGTCTTCAGCCTCTGCTGAACGATTATTCAAATGATTTTCACTTAAAAAGCCATTATTTTTATTCAAGTAAAATCAAGATATTTTCATTCCCAACCTCTATAAATAGGACCTAGTACCCAGCCATTATTCACCATTTGCTCTAAGTTCAGAGGCTGCTAGTGTTAAGTGAGTGTGAGAGTGTAAACACTTGGTTTGGGGAAAAACTATAAGCTTAAACATCATAAGCTTATCAAACACTTTGGGAAGTGAGTGCTATAGTATTTCGGTGGATGTTAGATTGGTCTTGCAATCTTTGAGGTAAACCCAAGACTCTAGTTCTTTTCTGTATTTTTATGTTATTTCCTTTCTCAAAACCTTCTACTCAGTCCCCTAACCTTATTCTTATTTTGGTTAGGGAATCCAAGCTTTTAAGCATATAAGTCGGTAAGTATGTTTTCTATGGTTTAGTCTTTCCATCTCTTTCATTTCATCTCCTTTCTTTAGACTTACTCTTTCTTATGGTTTTAGGAGTGTTCCAACAATCCCAACTCAGTCCATAATCTCGGTAACTTTGGTAAGGAAAATAGGCTAGAATTAATATGTTATGTGCTTGTGTTATCTATATGTTTTATGTTATTAATGTGTTATGTTTTGTTGTGAATATGTTATTGATGTGTATGTTGTAGGCTTGGGCTTATGCCCTATTTGACTAACAAGACCCCAAAAAGATTGTGGGCATAAGCCTATTTAGCTGGTAGGACCCCACTAATCTCATGGGCATAAGCTTGTTTAGTCTATGGGACCCCAAGTAATAATGGCCATTATAATAAGTGTATGTTATATGTGTTATGTTAAGTCTTTATGTTTTCTTATGAATTTATGTATATGATTTTGTGTTAGGTTTTCCTTGCTGGGCATTAGGCTTACTCCTTTCTGTTTATGTGCAGGAAAATAAGTTTAAAGGTGGAAAGATTCGTGACGCTTGGAGAATGTGTATCGATGATGAATGGAGTCAAGGGGCCGAGCGTTATTCGATTCGAGGATATAGTCTCCTTTTATGTTTTTATGATTTTTATGTGTATTTTCCGCATTATTATGTAATGTCTTTTATATTAAATCATGTTTTGTTTTAAAAACAATGGGATCCCATAATCCTTCTTAGTATTCTGTTTCTTTGTAAATGACTCTTATTTTTCAAGTTACTCAATAAATTATGGTATTTTTGTAAAAATGTAAGTTTTATGTATAGTTTTGATAATGGTCCAATTAGTCTAGATTAGTGGGTCATTACACAAAGGGACATGGAAAAGCATCGTTTTATTCATATAAGGCCTTGATAGGGCAAGGGAATACACAGCTTAAACCCCTATCTACTGGTGGCCATGGTGCTACCTTAAGTCACCAGGTCACCTCCCCCTAAGGAGCTTTCTAAGGAAATGAAGTCTTTCCAGGAACATATATGATTTTTGTTTGGGAGACATATGCATAATTACAAAAGTGCCATCCCCTACCCATGAGGTTACTTGGTGCAAGACTTGACTAATGATCAAACACCAAGGCATGCTCATATCTACAAAATGGCCCCCTGGAGGTGTGTCATGACGCAGCACGTCACACCCCTCCCCCACTTAAACCTTCGGCGTCCTCGATGAACCTGCCCCTTGCTGATCTTCAATCTTCTACGTATGCTTGTGCAAGTCCTCCGCCCTTTCCCAGCAAATTTCTTCATCTCCGAGCCCTTTCCACTTCACCAGAAACTCTTTCTTCTTCCTTCTGTCCACGACCACGGTCCTCTCTGCTAGGATTTCTTCAGGTTGTCTGCTGCTTCATGGCTTGACGCTGACTCCTCCTCTAGTAGACTGGTTGCGTGCGGGATCTTCATGATACGGCTTGAGGTTGCTGACGTGCAAGACCGGGTGTATCTTCATCCAGGTAAGCTGACTTTGTAGGAGGTCAGGCCCACTTTCGAGATGACTGGAACAGGACCCTCGTATTTGCGGACGAGTCTGATGTCCTTATTCCCTCGGAATCTCAGTTGTTCGGGCCTCAGCTTGTGTAGAGTCCAAGAACTTTACTTAGCTAGTTAGATAGTAGTATTATAGTATTTATAGTATTATCTTTATGACTGTGGATTTTTGGTTCAGAGCGGGAATTATTTGGACACTCATAGTAGTACTTGTAGATTTTCTAAGTTTAACCTATAGTTTAAGAATATTAATGTTAACCTAAGGTTTGATTAATATGGCTGATATTGAGGATAATATTTATTATACTATAAGGTTTAGATAAGAACCAATAGGATTTTAAGCACATGTTATGTATGGGTGATTAAGGATTAAGTATTTTGAGGATTAAATTTTATAAGGGTAAAGTTTGAATGCTCTAAGGTCAGTCAGCAGCTTTGAATACGTTTGAGGGCTTAGTCAAGGCTGTTTACTCAATTTCAATTAAGCTAAAAATGTGTAATTTCGTGTTTAAATAATCAGCGAATGCCAATATATCGCAGCTATAGGGGGCGATATATCGCAGCACGTAGATATGGAAAACACGAAACGATGCACGTTTGCCTCGGGCATAATGGTCCAGGCGATATATCGCCTCCTTCAGCATATTTTGAATGCTTTTGAATTCATTTTCCATTCAACCTTTTGATAAGTCCAGCACCTTTTTGAACGAGTCTTCAGCCTCTGCTGAACGATTATTCAAATTATTTTCACCTAAAAAGCCATTATTTTTATTCAAGTTAAATTAAGATCCTTTCATTCCTAAACTCTATAAATAGGACCTAGTACCCAACCATTATTCATCTTTTGCTCTAAGTTCAGAGGCTGCAAGTTGCTAGGTGAGTGTGAGAGTGTAAACACTTGGGTGGGGAAATCATAAGCTTATCAAACACTTGGGAAAGTAAGGATTTATAGTATTTTGGTTCAAGGTTTAGATTGGTCTTACAAGTCTTCAAGGTAACCCAAACTCTAGTTCATTTATGTAATTTTTCTTCAAAAGTTCTCATAGTCTTCTACTTATTCTAACCTTATTCTTATTTTGGTTAGGAAATCTAAGAATTCACACATAAGTTTTTGGTAAGTATTTTCTCAATGGTTTAGTCCTTCCATTCTTTTCATTTCTCTTCTTCTCTATACTCACTCTTTTTCAAATGGTTCTTAGGAGTGTTCCAAAGTCTCACCTCTGTCCTCATATCCCGGTATTTTGGTAAGGAAAATAGGATAGAATTCATATGTTATATGTTTTATATGTGTTATCTTATGTTTTTATGTTATGAAATGTGTTATGATATGTATGTATGTAGGCTTGGGCATATGACCCATATGATTAACAAGACCCCAAATAGATTATGGGCATATGACCTACTTAGCTAGTAGGACCCCACTAATCTAATGGGCATATGACTTGTTTAGTCTATGGGACCCCAAGTAATAATGGCCATTATAGTATGTGTATGATATAAGTGTTATGTTATGTTTTATGTTTCTTATGAAATTTATGTATATGAACTATGTGGTAGATTTTCCTTGCTAGGCATTAGGCTCATTCCTTTTTGTTTATATGTGCAGGAAAATAGCTATAGTGGCGGGTAAGGTTCGTGGATGCTTGGGGAATGTGTATCGGTGATGAATGGATTCAAGGAGTCGAGAGTTCGATTTCGAGGATGTAGTCTTTTATTTATGGTTTATGTGTATTTTCCGCACCTATTTTTGTAATCTCTTTTCATTTCAATTAAGATATGTTTTCTTTTTAAAACAGTGAGATCCCATATCCTGCTTTGAGTTATGTAAGTATAAACATTGGTTTTTACAAGGTTTTAATAAAGTATGATCTTTTTCACTTGTGAGTTCTATTAAGGATTAGGGTTTATGTATAGTTTTCGTTAATGGTCCAAAGTCTAGAGTAGTTGGGTCATTACAGCTTGATCATCACTAAGTCGCTTGCTTTGAATTTCAGCGGTCGCCTCTTCTGATCTGCCCACTTCTTCATTCTCTTTGATGCCTTCTCCAGATAGGCTCGGGCAATTTCGGTGGTTTTCTTCCAATCTTTCATGAAATTAAAGGCTCTCGGATTTCTTCCCCGATACTCATCCACTGTGTGGGGTAACAGCGGTTGCTAACCATTAACAACTTCAAAAGCGCTCTTGTTTGACGAAGAACTCTTCTAAGAGTTGAAACAAAATTGAGCTATGTCTAGTAGCTGCGGCCAATTTTTTTGGTTGGCACTGACGAAATGCCGCAAATACTCTTTTAGCATCCCATTGAATCTTTCAGTCAGTCTGTCTGTCTAAGGATGGTAGCTCGAGGAAATATTTAGTTGTGACCCCAAAAGGTTGAATAATTCGGACCAAAAGGTCCCTGTGAATCTTCCATCACGGTCACTAACTATGTTTTGGGGTACTCCCCAATACTTAACTACATACTTGAAGAAAAGTCTCGTTGTCTCTTCTGTCGAGCAATATTTCGACACCAGTATGAAGGTTGCATACTTTGAAAATCTGTCCACGATCACCAAGATCGCACTCAAGTCTCCCGTCTTCGGTAAACTAGTAATGAAGTCAAGCGACACACTCTCCCATGGTCGACTTGGGACTAACAAAGGTTCCAACAAACCTGGCGTCTTGTGTCTCTCTACTTTGTCTTGCTGGCAGGTGAGACAGGTCTTGGTGTACTCCACAATATCGTCGCGCGTTTGTGGCCAGTAGTACCCCTGCTTCAATAGGGCATGAGTTCTCTGCCACCCTGGATGACCCGCCCACAAGGTGTCGTGACACTCACTCATTAGTGTCCTCCGCAAATCTCCTGTCTTTGGAGCATATAAGCGGCCACCATTGGCCCACAAAAGATCGTCTTCTACCCAAAATTGGCGAGTCTTCCCCTCTTTTGCGAGATTCATGATGGTCTTCACCACCGGGTCTTTCACCAGGTTCTCCTTAATGTGCTCTCGGAGTGGAGTGGTCACCATGCTAGCTGACATATTTGTTAGCAATTTTAGAGCTGTTAACTCAACTTTGGGACTCAGGGCATCAGCTACCTGGTTTAGACGGCTCGCCTTGTGTTCGAAATGAAAGTCGAATTCTGCTATGAGCTCCTGCCATCGTGCTTGTTTAGGGGTAAGCTTTGGCTGGTTGAGGAAATGACTCACCACGACATTCTCTTTTTTCACCACAAACTTCGACCCCAACAAGTAGTGCCTCCACACTCGTAGACAATGAATTACTACGAGAAGCTCCTTCTCTTGTGCAGTGTACCGCCTCTCTACCTCCGTGAGTTTGCGGCTTTCATAAGCTACGGGGTGGCCCTCTTGTACAAGCACCCCTCCCAAAGCATAATCAGACGCGTCTGTCTGCACTTCGAAGGGCCTACCAACATCTGGTAAGGCGAGGATAGGATCTCGCATCATGGCTTCCTTCAGACTCTTAAATGCTTCGACACACCTATCGATCCACGTCCAAGTTACACCCTTCTTCAACAACTCGATCAAGGGTGCCACCCTTCTTGAATAGCCCTCCAAAATTCTTCGATAATAGTTGGCTAAACTAAGGAAAGAGCGTAACTCCTTTAAATTGGTGGGGGCCTTCCATTCTTGAATGGCTCGCACCTTCTCTAGATCCATGCAGATTCGACCATGTTCTACTATGTGGCCTAGGAACTTGATTCTCTCTTGTACGAAGGAGCACTTCTCTCACTTCACATAGAGTTGGTTATCTCTCAATTTCTGAAACACTTGAGATAAGTGTCGTTGATGTTCTTCTATTGTGGAGCTATAGACCACAATGTCATCCAAGTAGACTACCACAAACTTGTCAAGGTATTCCTGGAATACTTGGTTCATCAACGTACAGAATATGGCTGGTGCGTTTGTCAACCCAAACGGCATGACTCAGAACTCGTATGCTCCATATTGAGTCACACACGTTGTCTTCGGCTCATTCCCTTCTACTATCCACACTTGATAGTAGCCTGATCTCAACTCCAGTTTCGTAAAGAATTTCGCTCCACTCAACTGGTTGAATAAGTCGGCGATCAAAGGGATGGGGTACGTATTACACACTGTCACCTTATTGAGAGCCCGATAATCAATACATAGTCTCAAGCTCCCGTCGTGCTTTTTCTAAAATAGCACGGGTGCACCATATGGTGCCTTTGATGGTCTGATGAAGCCTACCTCTAGTAAATCCTTCAACTGCTTCCTCAGTTCTGCTAGTTCAGGGGGTGCCATCCTATAGGGCGCCTTTGCAGGTGGTTTGGCTCCGACACTAGCTCAATCTGGTGATCAATCCCTCTTCTAGGTGGTAAGGCTCTGGGGAGTTGATCTGGCATAATATCCCCATACTTCTTCAAGACCATTCGAATTTCTGGTGGGATGACTTCATCCACCGTATCCTCGTATATTGTGGGTAAGATAATATACGTGGGCTCTTGTCTTCTCACACCCTTCTTCAATTGTAAGGCTGACAACAACTTGGTTTCTGGGGGCTACTCTACTTTAGCAGGCACCACTGCAGGTGTCTCCCCCATTATGAGTAAGCTTCCCGTAGCTGGGATGGGAATGGCTCCCTTTTCTGTAAGGAAGTCCATACCCAATATCACATCAAATTCATCCATTCGCACGACCACCAAGTCAGTCTGCCCCTCCCACGAGCCGATCTTCATGTTCACCTTTTTAGCCACACCGGTTGTGGCCAAGGCTTTCGAGTTAATCGCTTTCATGCGGCCATGGTCCTTCTCCCATTTCAGTCCCAGACGTTTAGCTTCGATCTCCGAAATGAAGTTGTGAGTGGCGCCCGTGTCGATCATCACACTTCCGGCCATCTTACCGTTTAGAGTGGCATCCACATACATTAGACCCTTTTCGGGGGTCTTCTTCACTTTCGCACCGTGTTTCTTGAGAGCATTCAACATCCGGAGGGCACCCATGTGCGTATAATCCTCCTCCTCCTCTTTGTTGGTTTGTTCTCCTTGAGTAAATGTCGCCTGGAGGGCACTCATCTTGGATCTGTGAGGACACTCTGTCGACTTATGAGGTCCGGTACAGATCCAACATGTAAGAGGCTTCTTGAACAGGGGGTTACTACCTTTGTTAGGAGAGTTAGATTCCACACTCCTTTTCTCTCCTCCCCCACCCTTGCTCTGCCAAGACTTCCCAAACTTCTTACTCCCAACATTACTTCCACTAGTCGACGGATTTGTCTTCTTGGATTGAATGTTCCCTGATGAGTAATCAGTCAGTCGTTCGGCAGCAGCTTGAGCAGTGGCTAGGTCAGCCACTCATTGTCTCTCGAGCTCTTGCTTTGCCCAAGGTTTCAGACCTTCTAAAAATGCGAAGAGTTTGTCCACTTAAGACATGTCTTTGATGTCCAGCATCAACCCAGAGAATTTTTTCACGTATTCTCGGATTGTTCCCGTGTGCTTCAGCTCTCTCGACTGGCGTCGAGCTATGTAGGCAACATTTTCAGGGAGAAACTGTGTCTTCAACTCTCTCTTCAGATATTCCCATGTTGCTATGGTGCATCTGCCGTTCTGAATATCATCGTACTTCGTCCTCCACCACACTTTGGCATCTGTAGACAAGTACATCGTTTCCATGGCGACCTTGCCATCCTCTGATTCAGCTCTCACGGCTCTAAAGTAATGCTCCATATCAAAGAGGAAGTTCTCTAAGTCTTTCGTGTCTCTATCCCCCCCATAGGGCCTCGGCTCAGGGACTTTTACTCTCCCATATTCCATGCCAATGGGTCCAGTTGCAGGATGATTCCCAACTGCCCTCATGGTGAGGTTCAGCTTGGTGTTCATCTCCAACATTTCATCCTTCATTGCCTCAACTGACCCCCTACAATTCTCTACGAGGTCATTTAATGCTTCTTATAGGTCTTTCACCTCTCGTTCCACTGCCTCAATACGTTCCTCCCTCTGAGGACTATTGGACGTGCTTGAAAGGTTTTCCCTCTGCTCGATTTCCGCTATATGGGCTAGTAGATTGGTTGTATCCCGCTCCAACATAGCCACGTGGTTTAGTGCGTTAGTCGTCTCCGGTTCTTGCCTGACAGAGCCAAGATCCTTGACTCTTTCGTCCAGGCCATCTAGCTCTCCAACGCACCTCTCCAGTGCTTTAATCCTTTGAGTGTTGCTCACCATCCTGCAGGGTCACCAAGCTTTCTCAAACTTAGCTCTGATACCAACTGTCACGGGCCGCCAACTTCAATACTCGAATTAACGGAACGTGCGGCACTTGTTACCGCTCGTAGCTAGCAAGTCAGCCTAGAATTCACACCTGCGGCAAGCAAACTCAATGGTTAGCCACGTTACAAGTCTCACACAAGCAAGGGCAATTATGAAGCGGGAGCAAGCATGAGGCAAGCTATCCAGAGACAACATCCCACACAACAATCAGAGCACACAACACAGTCAAGTGGCACGCAATGGCCCAACGAAGGTAACAAACAAGCAACACATAGACCGTAAAGAAAGCATACACAAAGGGACAAGGCAAAGCATCGTTTTATTCATATAAGGCCTTGATAGGGCAAGGGAGTACACAACTTAAGCCCCTATCTGTTGGTGGCCATGGTGCTTCCTTAAGTCACCAAGTCACCTCCCCCTAAGGAGATTTCTAAGGAAATAAAGTATTCCCAGGAACATATATGATTTTTGTCTGGGAGACATATGCATAATTACAAAAGTTTCATCCCCTACCCATGAGGTTACTTGGTGCAAGACTTGACTAATGATCAAACACCAAGGCATGCTCATATCTACAAAATGGCCCCCTGGAGGTGTGTCATGACGCAGCACGTCACACTGTGCATGGACCTTGTGTACCATTGATTTCTGTATTGAGGGCTAGGGATCTATTGCAAGGAGGTTGCATAGGATTCTTAGCCAGTGTGGTTGATACCACTCAGGTCGTGCCAGTGAGACCAGAAGATACCAGACTTGTTTGCGAGTTTCTGGATGTGTTTCCAGAAGATTTTCCAAGGTTGCCACTGCATAGAGAAATTGAGTTTGTTATAGAACTGACACCAGGGACGAAGCTAGTGTCTAGAGCGCCTTACAAAATGGCCCCAGCTGAGCTAAAAGAATTAAAGGTACAGTTGCAAGAACTGTTAGATTTAGGTTTTATCAGACCTAGTTTCTCACCCTGGGGTGCGCCAGTTCTGTTTGTAAAGAAGAAGGATGGTTCCCTGAGAATGTGTATTGATTACAGGGAACTGAATAAGCTGACAATTAAGAACAGGTATCCTTTGCCAAGGATAGATGATCTGTTTGATCAGTTGCAAGGTAAGAAGGTATTCTCAAAGATTGCCTTCGTTCTGGTTATCATCAGTTGAGGGTCAAGAAAGGAGATATACCGAAGACTGCTTTTTGTACCAGGTATGGGCATTATGAGTTTTTAGTCATGTCATTTGGATTGACTAATGCCCCTGCTGCTTTTATGGATTTGATGAACAGAGTGTTCAAGGATTATCTGGACCAGTTTGTGATCGTCTTCATTGATGATATTCTGGTATATTCTCAGACTGAGTCGGAGCATGAGCAGCATTTGAGGTTGGTTCTACAGAGACTGAGGGAACACAGATTGTTTGCTAAATTCAAGAAGTGCGAGTTATGGTTGTCTCAAGTATCCTTTCTTGGACATATTGTCAGTAAGGAGGGGATTAAGGTAGATCCAGCAAAGATCAAAGCGGTCAGAGATTGGCCAAGGCCAAAGAATGCTTATGAGGTTAGAAGTTTCCTTGGATTGGCAGGTTATTATAGACGTTTCGTGGAAGGGTTCTCAAAGATTGCTAGTGCTTTGACTGAGCTGACACGGAAGAACCAGAAGTTTGTGTGGTCAGATAAATGTGAGAACAACTTCCAGGAACTGAAGCAGAGATTGATTACAGCTCCGATTCTGAGTCTTCCGACAAATTAGGAGAAGTTTGTGATTTACTATGATGCTTCTCATCAGGGTTTGGGTTGTGTTCTGATGCAATCAGATAAGGTAATTGCTTATGCTTCTCGTCAATTGAAGGAGTATGAAAAGAGATATCATTCTCATGATTTAGAGTTAGCAGCTGTGGTCTTTGCTTTAAAGATATGGAGGCGTTATCTATATGGAGAAAAGTGTGAGATCTATACAGACCACAAGAGCATGAAGTGCTTCTTCACCCAGAAAGATTTGAATATAAGGCAAAGGCGTTAGCTAGAGTTAGTAAAAGATTATGACTGTGAGATTTTGTATCATCCAGGAAAGGCCAACGTGGTAGCTGATGCTTTAAGCCGGAAGGGTTTGGGACAGATTTATGGTATGAGGCTGATAGCCAGGGAGTTAGCAGATGATATGACCAGAGCTGGTATAGAGTTGCTGGTGGGCCAGTTGGCTAATATTATGCTGCAGTCTACGCTGTTAGAGAGAATTAAGGAAGGTCAGCTGAGTGATCCACAACTGATCAAGATTAGAGAAGATGTTCTGGCTGGAGCATCCAGAGATTATACAGTGTCTGAGTTAGGCTTGTTGAGATACAAGGGACGGATATGTGTTCCGCTAAACACTACTTTGAGGCGAGAGATTCTGGATGAATCTCATACTACACCTTACTCTTTGCATCCAGGCACCACGAAGATGTATCAGAATGTGAGATCATTGTATTGGTGGCCAGGGATGAAGAAAGATGTAGTAGAGAATGTGGCTAAGTGCTTGACATGTCAGCAGGTCAAGGCTGAGCATCAGAGGCCGGCAGGGTTATTGCAGCCTCTGGATATCCCAGAGTGGAAGTGGGAAGACATCACGATGGATTTCGTGGTGGGCTTACCCAGAACTGTTGGTCAGCATGATTCTATTTGGGTGATAGGGGATCGCTACACCAAGTCAGCTCACTTTCTTCCAGTGAGGACTACATATACAGTTGACCAGTATGCAGATCTCTATGTGAGAGAGATCATGCGCCTCCATGGAGCACCGATGTAACACCATGGTTACCCCAGAACCGTTACGGTGAACCGGAAATTTGACCCGCTACCCGAGTCCTTTGGTTAAAAACATGTTGTAAGTGTTATTAACAAGCTAAGGTGAAAAATCAATAAAAAAGAAAGGATATATTTTATTATATACATAAAACTGTTCATGGGCCCACAAGAACATTTACAAGTTATTTACAACTCAAAAAGGTCATTACTGTTTCAAAATTACAAACCCGCTGACCTAAGCGGCAAAAAATAGGGTAAACCCCCTAGTTCCTCTGAGAACTCATTGGCCGTGGTGGTCAAGCGGCCGCATATGTACACATCACCACCTAAGCTCTCCACTCAGGGCTGGGTGAGCTTTTCTTTCCCTTTACCTACACCACATAGCACCCATGAGCCAAAGCCCAGCAAGAAAACACAGTATTGCATATAAACATTATCAAATGATTATTATTATAATCACACAGAGCTTATAGCTCTTAAACAGATGAGTGAATATCACTTTGAGGTTCTAGAAAACCATACTGAGTGACTGACAAACAAGTCACTAATTTAAACAGAAGAGTGGCTGCTAGGTAAGCCACTAGCCTTAAACAGATGCGAGACTGATAGGTAAGTCTCTAACTTAACAGATGAGTGACTGATGGGTAAGTCACACAAGCGCTTATAATATTCATCGAACTTGAGGTCGGTCCGGCATTAATGCTCTTTGAGTCATCCAATGCAGATATCGATTAGATCTAATCTTTATTGGCTTGCGTTGAACACGCTAAGGCTGTTTTGACTAATGAGCCAGCACTATGTGACCAGTGCCCAATACCACTGCCGAACCTGACTAATGAGTCACAACTTCACAGTTGATACCGACACCTTTGCCAAATATGACTAATGAGTCAGTACCATGCACAAGTGAGCAAGATTTTCTAAGCATTCAATAATCAATCCATGTCCACATTTACACAGTCAACATGCCTCAAGAATAATCATGCATGTCACATATGGGGTGCAGTTTTCTTACCTTTGATTCGAGCTAGATCTAATAGAAGAACGACCCTTGAGAATGGTCTGGCTTTTAGTCCTTTAGTGGTCACATAATCATAACCAAATATGGGACACCATCAATAAAATAATAATCAAGGGTTCCCAAACTAAGATCTAGCCTCCGGGACATCAATCCCCACTAATCAGGGTAGTAGAAACGATCCCGAGGCCTAAAACCATGTTCCCGGGGCCAAAACAGTCAAACGGGCTCAACCCTACTCAAGGGCTGTGGCCCTGGCACCTTGGGCCGTGGCCCCCAGCCACTACTTAAGCAAGGGCCGCGGTGCCCAACAAAGGCAATTTCCTCCCACCTGCTTCTTCGAGCTAGGGCCGCGACGCCTAAGAACAAGGTCGCGGCGCCTAACCCAGAACACGTCCAAACTCGTTCTCCAACATCCCAAAGCCTCCAAAATCAAGCCTAAACATTACCAAATCATCAAATCAAAGTTTCCAAGCTTCCCAATGCTCCAAAATCATCAAAACCCAAGGTTGAATCAAACCAAAAACTCATCAATTCACAAAAGCCAATCCAAAGCTTAGAAACTCTAAAAACTCAAAACTTTAAACTTAGATTACCTTCGATTGGGTTGTTTCTCGTCAAATCCTTCGGTCAAGAAGCTTCTAATCTTTCCTAGGATCGTTATGCCTTGATCCTCGCCTGATTCCGACTTCTAGAACTCAAGATATCTTCGAAAACGCTTCGAACGGTGAAAATGAACTAACGGGAAAGAACGAGAGGTTTTATAACGTACGTTCTATCTAACAAGCTACTTTAAGCTTAAGTAACCTCAAATAAAACCTAGTGCTCGGGGTCCCAAAAACACTCTCAGGGGTATTATAGTCAAAACTTCCAGAATTTCACCATGATCTCAATAACTCCCAATTTATCATCAAATAAACATTCTTATTACCCAATAATTGACCCCGTTATGACAAAACCTCTAATATATATAATGGATCAGTGGTTTTTTCATAACGGGGTCAATTATTGGGTAAGAAGAATGTTTATTTGATGATAAATTAGGAGTTATTGAGATCAGGATGAAATTCTGGAAGTTTTGATTATAATTTCCCCGGGGGTGTTTTTGGGACCCCGAGCACTAGGTTTTATTTGAGGTTACTTAAGCTTGAAGTAGCTTGTTAGATAGAACGTACGTTAGAAAACTTCTATTTCTTTCCCGTTAGTTCATTTTTACCGTTCGAAGCGTTTTCGAAGAAATCTCGAGTTCTAGGAGTCGGAATCAAGCGAGGATCGAGGCATAGCGATCCTAGGGAAGATTAGAAGCTTCTTGACCGAAGGATTTGATGAGAAATAACCCAATCAAAGGTAATCTAAGTTTAAAGTTTTGAGTTTTAGAGTTTCTAAGCTTAGAATTGGCTTTTGTGAATCGTTGAGTTTTTGGTTCGTTTGAGCCTTGGGATTTGATGGTTTTGGACCATTTGGAAGCGTGGGAACTTTGTTTTGATGATTTGGTAATGTTTAGGCATGATTTTGGAGGCTTTGGGATGATGAAAATCGTGTTTGGGGATGGCTCTGGGTTGGGGGCCGCGGCCCTAGCTCGATGAAGCAGGTGGAGCAGTTTTTCCCTTGCTGGGCGCCGCGGCCCTTGATGTTGGGCGTCGCGGCCCTTGCTCCTGGAGTAGCTGGGGGCCGCGGCCCAAGGTGTCAGGGCAGCAGCCCTTGAGCAGGGTTGAGCCTGTTTGAGTGTTTTGGCCCCGGGAACATGGTTTTAGGCCTCGGGATCATTCTTACTACTTGGATTAGTGGGGATTGATGTCTCAGAGGCTAGATATTGGTTTGGAAACCCTTGATTATCATTTTCTTGATGGTGTCCCATATTTGGTTATGACTAGGTGACCGCTAAAGGACTAAAAGCCAGATCGTTCTCAAGGGTCGTTCTTTTATTCATTCTAGCTTGAATCAGAGGTAAGAAAAATGCACCCCATGTGTGACATGCATGATTATTCTTGGGGCATGTTGATTGTGTAAATGTGGACATGGATTGATTATCGAATGCTTAGCAAATCTTGCTCACTTGTGCATGGTACTGACTAATTAGTCAGATTTGGCAAAGGTGTCAAAATCAACTGTGAAGCTGGGACTTATTAGTCAAGTTCGGCAGTGGTACTGGGAACTGGTCACACAGTGCTGACTTATAAGTCAGGACGGCCTTAGCATGTTCAACGCAAGCCAATAAAGATTAAATCTAATCGACATCTGCATTAAATGACTCAGAAGAGCGTTAATGCCGGACCGACCTTAAGTTCGATGAAAATTAAAAGCGCTTGTGTGACTTACCCATCAGTCACTCATCTGTTAAGTTAAAGACTTACTCATTAGTCTCTCATTTGTTAAGCTAGTGACTTACCCAACAGTCACTCAACTATTTAAGCTAGTGACTTATCCATCAGTCACTCATCTGTTCAAATTAGTGACTTGCTTGTGAGTCACTCATTATGGTTTACTAGAACCTCAAGTGATATTCACTCATCTGTTTAAGAGCTGTAGGCTCTGTGTGGTTATAATGATAATCGATTGATAATGTTTATATGCAATACTGTGTTTTCTTGCTGGGCCTTGGCTCATGGGTGCTATGTGGTGCAGGTAAAGGAAAAGAAAAGCTCACCCAGCCTTGAGTGAAGAGCTTAGGTGGTGATGTGTACATATGCGGCCGCTTGACCACCACGGCCAAGGAATTCTCAGAGGAACTAGGGGTTTACCCTATTTTTGCTACTTAGGTCGGCAGGGTTGTAAATTTGAAATAGTAGTGACCATTTTGTGTTATAAATAACTTGTAAATATTTTGATGAGCTCATGAACAGTTTTATGTATTTAATAAAATATATCCTCTCCTTTTTATTGGTTTTCCACCCTAGCTTGTTAATAACACCTAGAATCATGTTTTTAACCAAAGGACTCGGGTAACGAGTCAAATTTCTGGTTCACTGTTCACCGTAACTGTTCTGGGGTTGCTAGGGCGTTACACCGACCGATCAAACCAATTAAAGAAAAAACCGACAGTTTTGGACCGCGGTTTGGTCAGTTAAACTGACCAAACCGAAGTTCATTTAAAAAAAAAAATTCCATAATTTTTTAGAAAGTTTTAGTTAAAAAAAAAACTAAAATTTTTGGATTGTTGGAATCCATTTTTGAGCTTTTTGAAAACATAAATACATAGAACATAATTACATTCACCAATTTGAAAGTTTGAAAGCATAATTAAAAGTCCATAAGCATAACATAACATATATATACTTATAAGTTCGGTCGGTTTCAGTTCAAACCGGTCGGTCCACACGAATTTTTCAAACCGACCAAACAGTGGTGGTTTACGCAGTTAACGGTTTTTTCGGTGTTCGGTTTAATTGGTTTTGGTTTTTTCGGTGTTCGGAAGATCAGTGTACTCGGTTTTTTCAGTTTTTTGGATTTTATGCTCAGCCCTATTAGAAAGTGTTCACATATAAATATTTATAATTGATTATTAGTAAAAATAATTATTTTATATTTAGTTTTGTTGACCCAAGACTCGGTCAACGACACTGAATCAAAATTATGATATAAAATAAGAACCAAACTTAAAAATAACAAACGACACACAAATTTATAAAGGTTCGGCTCCACTAATCAGTAATGACCTATGTCTACTTTATATTTGTATTTATGTAAATTCTCAAAACCTACGATCAGATGACTAGAGTCAACCAAGTTTCACAAGTTGAGAGAGATGAGAGACAAACTATTGAGAATAATGTCCTTAAAGCAATTGTAGTTGACAAATGTTTTAAATGAAATAATTAATTGAATTGAATTATTATATATATAGACTATGTCTGATATTATATGATAATATTATTAGTAAAATAAAGTTATGGAATCTTTAGATTAATTACTGCTAGTGTAACGTCCTGGCTACCCCAGAACAGTTACGGTGAACGGTGGACCGGAAATTTGACTCATTGCCTGAGTCCTTTGGTCAAAAACGTGCTCTAAGTGTAATTAACAGGTTAAGGTACAAAACCAATAAAAAGGAAATGGAGATTTTATTACAGACTGCTCTGCAGAACTAAACAAAACATTTACAAGTGGTTCTCAGTACAAAATGGTCATTACAGTTTTAAATTTACAATCCCGCCGACCTAAGCAGCAAAAATAGGGTAAACCCCCTAGTTCCTCTGAGAACACCTTGACCATGGTGGTCAAGCGGCCGCATATGTACACAACACCACATCAGCTCTCCACTCAAGGCTAGGTGAGCCTTTCTTTCCCTTTACCTGCACCACATAGCACCCATGAGCCAAAGCCCAGCAAGAAAACATAACACTTCTCATAAACATTATCGAATGATTATCATTATAATCATACTGAACATAAAGCTTTCAACAAGCAAATGAACATCACATGATTTTAGCGGGAGAGTGGCTGTTAAGTAAGCCACTAGCCTCCAAGCTCTCTTTTCTAGCAGGAGAGTGGCTGCTAGGTAAGCCACTAGCCTCCAAGCTCTGTTTATTCATCGACCCTCAGGGTCGGTCAGGCATTAACGCTCCTTGAGTCATTCAATGCTAATGGTCGATTAGATCTAATCCCCGTTGGCTTGCGTGAACCACGCTAAGTCCATCCTTGACTAATAAGTCAGCGCTAAGTGACCAGTGTCCAGTATCACCGTCGAACCTGACTAATAAGTCACAGCTTCACAGCTGACACAAACACCTTTGCCAATTCTAACTGACAAGTCAGTGCAACGTGACCAGTGCCCAGTACCACTGCCGAACCTGACTAATCAGTCACAGCTTCACAGTTGATACTAGCACCTTTGCCAAACCTGACTAATTAGTCAGTGCTATGCACAAGCGAACAACATACGCTAAGCATCCATATTCAATCCGTGTCCATATTACACAATCAACATGCCTTACTAATATCCATGCATGTCACACTTAGGGTGCAGTTTTCTTACCTCCGGTTCGAGCAAGAACAAATAAAAGAGTGACCCTGAGAACGATCGACTTTTTGGTCCTTTAGCGGTTACCTGGTCATAACCAAATTATGGGATTCCATCAATAAAATGAATAATAAAAGGTTCCCAAACCAAAACCTAACCTCCGGGACCTCAAACACTACTCAACCGGGTAGTAGGTTCAATCCCGAGGCCTTAGGCTTGAACCCCCATGCTAAAAAGCTCACTTTGGCCAAAAATGCCTCAAGGGCCGCGACCCTCCTTGGCCATGCCGCGGCCCGCCCCTCAAACAGAGTCGCCTAAACCCAGCCTTCACCAAGGGCTGTGGCTCACCCTGGCCATGCCGCGGCGCAACGCCCAGTTTAGCCAAAACCCTTGTTTTTCTTCCCCTATGATTTCTCTTGGAACCAACCCTTCAAACCCAACTTAAACACCACCCAAACCTCTTCCAAACACCCATTTAAACCACCAAACACCACCCATAACTATCCCCCAACATAACCCAAGTAAAACACCTCAAGAACTCCCCTTAATCCCAACTTTCCACACCAAAATCAAGAGCTGAAATCCATGAACGAAAACAGAGCAAAACCAGTAAAACAATGGATAAAACTCACCTCAAACCTGGAATTGAACCCTCTCCAATGGTTGAACCAAGTCTATAGCTTAATCCCCTTGATTTCCTAGCTTAGTTCCACCCCTTGAGCCCAAAATCTCCAAAGGAGAAGCAAAGAAAATGAAGGGAAGGGAAGGTACGGGAAGGATGAAGCAAACTCTGTTTTGGGTTCTGTTTTACAGCCATCCATACATCATATATATCCATAACACAAAAGACCATTATACCCCTAGGCATAATAAAGCTCCTATAACCACTTCAAGGGTAATTTTGACATTTTCCACCTACACCGTTAATGATAATTAACGCTTCCCAATTCCCGCTAATCTCAATATTCTCAAACACCAATATTTCACCTCCCGCTACCCTTTAATACCCGGTAACACTCTAAACATTAAAAGCACCCCGAGACTCACCCTGAGCCCCGAGCTTAAGCCTGTTATGACCAAACCGATATTTAACACTCCTTGATCGTCTCATGCCAAATAGCTCGAACAAACCCACATCATAATGTGGTCTCAAATTATATCACCAACACGCGAACAATTAGTCAATTTACCCTCAACGGGCCAAATTACCATCACACCCCTGTAGATAGAAATATGGACTGACATGCATGCATTTCAAATCATATCATAATATAATCAACATATACATGCATTTAATAAATTAATAACATAATTAAGCAAGTATGGCCCTCCCGGCCTACTGTTCACGTCGTTAAACACAACGGAGAATTCGGGGCACTACAGCTAGTACGGTCCACTAGTATTATGAATACATGTGACATAAATCCGGGTTACTAGTGTAGTTGGACACTTTAGTGGATGTACTTTACATGGTGAGAGTATGTAGAACTAGATCATGTATGGTTTGTTAATACTTGTTTAAACACAGTTTCATATTATTAATCAAACACATCTAACAATGATCATATACACGATGATTTTAATCTTTAGGTTACTATGAACTCCTATATATCACATCTGATCCTTTGATTCATACGTTAAGGTTTGTCAGAACGATCAGACTAAGAACAATTGTTTTGGGGACTCAATGATGTATATGGCTCGGGACGTAGTTTAACAAATATGGAATCTATACCTTCTTATAGATTGAATAATAGTTTCCTATTGAGTTGACTTTTGGAACTAAAAATGTTATGAGCGCTCACGTCGCAAACTTGTTGTGACACAACCTTCACTAGTAAAGTCAATGGTACTCTAAGAACAAGATATAGCTAAAGGGTAAAACAGTATTTTTTTCCCTTTTAATTATAAACCATTAATAGAGGATTAACGATGTATGTAATGATTATGTCAATGGACAATTTATTCTTAATGAAATACTTAGTAAATATATGTCTATAATTATCAAAAGTTCAATCTCATATTTTTAGTGGAGTAATCATGAAATTAATTAATATGATTATTTAATCAAATAGCTTTGATTAATAATGTAATATTTATTGGAGCTTGATATTATAGGTCCATAAGTCCCCACAGTGGCTCTATCTGTGAAACTTGAGACTTTTCTCAGGTTGGAAAAGTCAAAAAGGGGAGGAAAATAAAGAAAAAAATATATTTTAATTTAATTATATATTCAGTTTTTTTTTCTTTTCTTTTTCTCTCTCTCCCCGACACTCTCCTCTTCTTCTTCTTCTTCTCTCGGCATTCCATGGCAAGGCACCAAACCCAACCACCACCGGCCACCATTTTTGACGCGCGGTAGTTCATCGGTTTCACCTTGCTCCAGCGACCTCAACTGCCAAGCGGCACCGCCCAACTTGCCGTCAATCGTTCGGAATCGCCAGTCAAAGTTTTGGTCCGTCAACTTTGACTGTGTTTTTCGGCCAACTCCGACCACCTCTTGACGAGTGGTTGATACCCTTGGAACCAGCGTGGAGAGAGGAACAAAACCCACTAATTCATTCCGGTCAACTCGCCGTTTTTCTCCGGCAAGATTTTGGGTATCTCCGCCCTTTGGAAGCGTTTTCCGGCGACACCGGAGGTCATTTGGGCGAAGGAGTTGTACTTTCGTGATGTACTCATCGAGAGGATTGTTTTGATATATGTTATGCATATATTCGTCGACGTTTCCGGTACCGCCACCAACCGCTATAGTGCACCACTTGGGTGAGGTTCTGGAACTTGAAATTTTAAATATGGTCATATTATATGTCATTGGACACGATTTTGAATAAGGAATGCTATGATGATAATCGTTTGCTCATTTGGTGCACGTAGGAAAATCGTGATATTAAAATCAGACTAAATCATTCTAAGATCATCGATAAGCTTAGGAGCGTTGCTTTGGGCTTGGATTAAATTCTAAGGAGGTGTCTAAAGAGGTAGGGACTCAACTAGACTATTGGACTTATTTTACTCGTATTAAATTGCATTCAACATATTCCAATTTTGATATTTATAAAATGTTTGAAAAATTGAAAACTTAACCTGCATATTTTCTTATCTGTTCTGAGGGCACTGAGTGCCAAATATATATTTTTGTTCACTTATTTATGCAGGTTATGATTTTGGGTTTATTCAAATGTAGTTGTTATGCTGCCCAATTTTCTAAAATATAAAGGGAATATGTTTCTTGCTTTTCATGTTTACCTGCATTTGGTTATACCGATGAGAGCCATAGTGATCATGATTGGTGCACGTTGTTGTTTCACGACCTAGTCTCTATGTCATCATAGGTAGATCAGGTGTCCACTCACCTGTAGGTGTAAAGACCTAGCATCTGTATACAGGAAGTGTTCTGAGCCTCCCCCTTGTGGTGGTTATCAGGTCCGACTACCCGGTTTAGGATGTCGTATTTTCTATGGTGGGTAACGAGAACTAGGGATCTAGTGGACGGTGTGATGTGCACTTGTAGCTATGCTCTTATGATTATTTGTGGTCTCTCTATTTTGGTTTATACATGATGATGTATGTTTTGTTTTAAAATGCTAACCATGCAGGGGTTTTTATTGAACTTTTGAGTCCTATGTTGTTAGTTGCTTTCCTACTGGGCTTTATAAGCTCACCCCTATCTCTCCCATTCCAGGAGCCTAGTGACGCGAACGTGGAGAAGTATGAATTATTGCTGAAGCCAATGTGTTTAGTGCCATAGTCCTATCTTTTGAACATTGTATGTATTTAATTTGGAAGCTATCGGTCTGTACATCTAAATTAGCTATGTCCTAGTTAGAAATGAGGAATGGTGGATGCTAAGTATTATTTTGGGTATTTTATGACATATTAAATTTAACTGTTTGGTGACTACATAACTGTGGGGATATTATTATTCTATGTATTAAGATAAATGATCATACTTTTATCCGTAATATTTTCATATATAATTATAGGAGTTATTCCATTGTTTCGACTTATAATTATAGTAATATTTAATATAAATTAAAGGATCATTTATAAAGACTATTTTCCACCGAGGGTCAAAGTTTGACCTTTGACCACCCAAGTTATGGATATTACAAATCTGCCACGGCCTAGGGCTCGGGTCGTGACACTATCAGTACCATATAAAGGTAAGAGTTGATACAATGGTATAATTGTGATTTGGGAATTTGAGAATAATTTTATTCTTCGAGTCAAATATGCAATTATATGATAATTGAGGTTGAATAATTAATTTAGAATTAATTATTAATTTTGAAAATATATTTATTAATTTAAATATATAAATTTTCAAATTTCATATATATAAATTAATTAATTAATTTTTTAAATTAATTATTTTATTTGAGTGGGAGAAAATAAAATTGGTAAGTCAAAAATAATTTTTGATTTATTTAATTTTAAAAGATGATGATAATGATGATCATCAATTTGAATTTAAAATTTAAATTTTGAAATATGATTGTCATCTTTTCCTTAAAAAGATAAATACCTTATTTTTTGAGAGATTGATTTAGTTAAATAATTAAATAAAAAAAAATGCAAAATGCAAAATCCCTGAAAAAGTAATAGTAGTACACGCCTGACACAGTCCAAGGACTGTGCCATGTGTGTACCACTATACAAATATTGTATTTGTGTAGTTTTTATTTTATTTATTTAATTTTTTAATAATTTGAAAATGATTTTTTAAATTTGGTAAGTTAGATATTTACCTAAAATCAAATCAAATCATATCATCATTATTATAATATATTTATATTACTATTATTATTAGGAATAATAAGGTAATATGAATCTCTATATATATGATATAGAAGAAGAAGATAATAGATATACACAGATAGAAAATAAAACACACAACAATATACAATTCAGAATAGTTCTTAGAGGTTTTTGTTGGACAAAAATTATCTCTTTCTTCTTCTTTATTCTAGCCATTCTCAGACCATAATCCAAGCTCTCATGTGTTGAGAAATACTTGTGATTCCTAAAATACAAACCCATGTTCTCTATGTGCCCACACACATCTTGAGGTGTGGAGAACACTCTGAAAAATCGTGGTTTGAGTGCTCAAAGCTTTGGATAGGAAGATCGTTAAAAATCCAAAAAAAATCAATGACACTTGATAGGCTTCAAGAGGTAAAAATTTATATTCTTGATTTTTTGTGTTTATATATTATGTATAAATATATTGTATATTTATATACATATTTGTTGCATGATTAATAATATTGTATGATAATGTTTCTTGATTGTTTTCTTGGTCATCTAAATTGTTTATATGATTAATGAAAAAAAAAATTATTGTTGTTGTTCATAAACAACAATGGGCCCACCATGCCAGTTTTCGCTGCGTGCTCTGAATGGTTTTCCAACAATTGGGACCAGAGAAAGCCATTAATCTATACATATTATTAATTGTTGTGTATGGTTATATGCATTTTTATATTATATGTGATATATGTTTGAATGGATAAATGTTTATTTTCATGATGATGGATTCTTAAGGGTTGTTTATTATGGTGCTTTTGAGTTTAGGAATTGTTCTTAAATTTCTAGATAAAACATGTAAGCCCTTTTGGGCCATAGGATTTTTGCAATTTCTTATATGAAAATTATGGGTTAAAAAATTATGTGGTGGCCTAAGCCCGAGCCTAGCCACGAGTTGCGCTAGCCAACCTGTGCGTGCATCCGAGCAAGGCCCATGCCTCAACCATTGTCGTGCCCAGCAGACGCGCCCCTACACCAGGCTCTCTGCTGCCCAGTCGTGCCCCTGTGCCAAGCTCCCTACTGCGCAGCAGCAGCTAGCCGCTTCTCCACCGCCGGACCACCAACTGCCACCACCCCATGGTACACACTTAGTGTGTTGTTACCATAATATAATTTCAATTATTCATTTAATTAAAAATCAGAAATTGAATTAAGATGGTTTTAATTTGGTAATTTCTTTAATTGAAACAATGGTGATGCCATGTGTTAATCACTGTAGGTGTGGGCCTCGAAAGGATCATCTGAAAACTTTTGGTGATCATCGATTAGTGGTGTCGAGTTCGTACATTCGACAATGGGCATTTCCCACAATGCCGCCTGACATGGGCAAACGTGCGTCGCACCCTGACAGTCACAAATATGTTCCCCATAAAGTTGGTGTGTAACTTTCTACAACGAGCCTCGTAGAGTCCACGTGGGCCATAGTTTTATTGTAACACAACCCTTCGTGTATTGACTTAACATTAATACCCTAATATTTATGAGAGATGATTAGCATTAATGACCACAGTCTCTATAAATAGGTTTGCGGTATCTCCTTGTACAGAGTTCAAATATTAAGAGAGAGAAACTCTGTACTCAGTGCAATATATACGATGCCTGAGAATCACCATTGAAGTTGGCTATCACAAGCTTCAAGCTCACTAAATAATAGAGACTCGTGGACTAGGGTTCTTTTATAACCTGAACCACGTAAAACATTGTGTCTTTCCTTGTTTATTGTAATGCCCAGAAATCCTTAATGTGGTTTAATGACTGGATTAGTAGGCTGGGAGGGCCATAACTGTTTAATTATGCCATTAAATGAATATATGCATGTTTATGTGAATTATATTATAATATGGTGTTAAATGCATGCATGTGGGTCCACATTTGATGATAGGGGTGTTTTGGTAATTTGGCCCGTTGAGGGCATAATTGTATATTTGTATGCATGTCGGTGATATATTATTGAGACCACATTATAATGTGGGTTTGTTCAAGTTACTCGGCATGAGACGATCTTGGAATATTGATTAGCGGTCTAGTCATAACAGGTTTAAGTTCGGGGCTCGAGGTGATTTTAATGTTTAGAGCGTTGTCGGGAATTAAAGGGTAACGAGATATGAATTATTGGTGTTTGAGATTATCGAGAATAGCAGAAATTGGAGAGCGTTAATTATTATTAACGAGATAGGTGGAAATACCAATGTAACGCCCTGGTTACCCCAGAACAGTTACGGTGAACGGTGAACCGGAAATTTGGCTCGCTACTTGAGTCCTTTGGTTAAAAACGTGTTCTAAGTGTTATTAACAGGCTAAGATGGAAAAAATAGTAAAAAGGAAAGGATATGCTTTATTAAGTATATAAAACTGTTCATGAGCTCATCAAAACATTTACAAGTTATTTACAACTCAAAATGGTCATTACTGTTTCAAATTTACAAACCCGCCGACCTAAGCGGCAAGAATAGGGTAAACCCCCTAGTTCCTCTGAGAACTCCTTGGCCGTGGTGGTCAAGCGGTCGCATATGTACACATCACCACCTAAGCTATCCACTCAAGGTTGGGTGAGCTTTTCTTTCCCTTTACCTGTATCACATAGCACCCATGAGCCAAAGCCCAGCAAGAAAACACAGTATTGCATATAAACATTATCAAATGATTATCATTATAATCACGCAGAGCTTATAGCTCTTAAACAGATGAGTGAATATCACTTGAGGTTCTAGAAAACCATACTGAGTGACTGAGAAACAAGTCACTAACTTAACCAGAAGAGTGGCTGCTGGGTAAGCCACTAGCATGAGAGACAGATGGGTAAGTCTCTAACTTAACAGATGAGTGACTGGTGGGTAAGTCACACAAGCACTTATAGTATTCATCGAACTTGAGGTCGGTCCGACATTAATGCTCTTTAAGTCATCCAATGCAGTTATCGATTAGATCTAATCTTTATTGGCTTGCGTTGAACACACTAAGGCCGTCCTGACTTATGAGTCAGCACTATGTGACCAGTGCCCAGTACCACTGCCGAACCTGACTAATGAGTCACAGCTTCACAGTTGATACTGACACCTTTGCCAAATCTGACTAATGAGCCAGTACCATGCACAAGTGAGCAAGATTTGCTAAGCATTCAATAATCAATCCATGTCCACATTTACGCAATCATCATGCCTCATGAACAACCATTGATAACTCTACAAAATAAAGTTATTCTACCACTTTTTATGTGCTAATTGTTGCTTAATTCTTGAGTTTTTAATTGATTTATTAAGTTTTTAAGTAATTTTGAATTTATTAGTCTTATTTTGATTTTATATATTTTTGTGTGTTTTTATAGTTATTTTGTTGTAATATATTGTAGTTTAATTATTTGAATTATTGTTGTGTTTAGTGGTAAAAAAATGGTGTATTATTGAACTTAAATGTGAAATATAAATTAATTTATAATTAATATTTTCAAAGAATTAAATTGATTTATTTTACAGTTGAAAATATTTTATTATAATTTATTTTATATTTATTTTGTAGGGAAATTTATGACACTTTTTCTCTTGAAAAGAAAGAAAAATAAAGGAAAATGTGGCATTTTTAAAGTAAAGAAAGAAAGAAAAAATGGCATTCTTGAAATGCCATAACCAAGGCCCACGACCAAACAAGGCCCAATGCCAATCAGCTTCACCATTCCACTTCCCACGCCTGGCTTTCTCAACACCAACACTGAAGCATCACTCATCAATCAGCAAGATGAAGAGACCCTCTTCATATGCTTCCAACGCCTGGCTGCCCATTGCACCAACCGAAGCCGTACGGACCAACAGCTCTTCTCCCCAGCTGTTGCCTAATTCATCCTTCCAGGCCCATCACAGTCCCATGGGCCTTAGCTTTCAATCAGCCATTCGCCCAGCACCAACAATGCCCCATATGCCACAAGCTCCCAACATAGCCACAAAAAGACTCAAAAATCACATTTTCATTCCCAATATTTTTCACTCAAATATCAATTCACTCTTTCCTATTTTTCTTACCTAAATAAACATTCCTAATTCATTTTTTTATCCTATTTTTTCACTAATATTTTACCCAACCAAACATTTCATCTTTCCAATACTCTTACACTTACTCTATTTATCCTACCACTTCCCAACACAATTAAATTAATCAATTTATTTATTTTAATTTGATTAATTTAATCTCCATATTTTGCCTATAAATAGAGTCTTGTAAGACCATTTGGGGAGCTCTTCTTCTTCATCTTTTCAACATCTTCTACTCATATTTTTCTCTCTTCTTTTCACTATTTTCTCTACCATTTTCATCTTTTGAAGATCATGTCAAGTATGTTATTTTGTAATTTTTATTTCAACCTAGTTATGAGCTTCTAATCTTTTTCAAAGGTTATTAAGATGATGATGAAGCAAAATGTAACTAGATAGTATTTTTTGTTGTATGTTGATTTCCCATTTGTACAACATTGTTTATGGATTTTTCTATCAAAGATATGCATTTTTCATCTAGTGTTGATTGTTAAAGCATATTACACTTAGTTCTTCATTATGCAAAAATATGATATTCTTTGATTAAATGTTTTTCATTAAATTGTTCACATCTAATTCTTAGAGCATAAGTATCATATTTTGCCTAAACATAATCTCTTTGATTTTTTGTAGTTTCATTAGGTTGTAACACAACTAATGCTTAGAAATTATATCTTATATAAGTGAAGAAAAATCCTACATTTTTTAAAGTAACTTGTGCTTGAATAGAAAATGTATTTTGAAAAATATAGTGTGATTTATTTCAACTATATCTAAACTTGGGAATCAATATACTTATAAATACTATTGAACTTGCATTTTGTGGATTCTAATATCTTAATAATCTTATTTTACATATTTCATTTGAAAACCATTTTTCTATTTAATCTTAAATCTTTTTATTACTTGTCTTTTATTTTTCTAAAACAAAATCTCATCAAATATTTGGAACTAGGTTATAATATTCTTAATTTGTTTGAAATAGTTTATTTTGATGTTAGTCAACTCCCATGGGTTCGACCTCGTACTTACATGAACATTATATTCTGAAACGATTCGTGCACTTGGGAGTTTAAATATTAAAACACCCTCTTTTGGGATCAACAACCATGCATGTCACATTTTGGGTGCGGTTTTCTTACCTCTAGTTCGAGCGAGAATATAATAAGAACGACCCTTGAGAAAGATCAACCTTTTTGTTCCTTAACGGTCACCTGGTCATAACCAATTATGGGATTCCATCAATAAATTGAGTAATAAAATGTTTCCGGACCAAGACCTAGCCTTCGGGACATCGAATCCCACTAAACTGGGTAGTAGGATCGATCCCGAGGCCTAAGGTTTGCATCCCTAGGTCAAAAACACATTTTTGGCCAAAATGACTTTCAAGCGCCACAGCCCTTCCCCAAAACAGAAACAATCTCCTCACGCCTCTGCCTCAAGCGCCGCGGCCCTTCCTCAAGCGCCGCAGCCCTTCGGCCCCAGTTTAGCCAATACCCTGGTTTTTCTTCCCTTGCATTTTTCCTTGGAACCAACCTTTCAAACCAAGCTCAAACACCACTCAAACCTCCAATACAACCCCTAGACTTGATCTATAACACTCCCTCATCAAAATCCAAGTTAAATCCCAACCAAAACTTCCATCAATTCCAACTATCCACAACAAAATCATGAGCTGAAACTAAACATCAAAACAGAGCATACATGGAAACTAATGGCTAGAAACTTACCTCAAATTCAGGTTGTGATGCTCTTCAGTGGTAGACCACTCTCCCAAACTCCCAAGGCCTACTTCCCAAGCTAGAATCCTCAACAAGAGCTCAAAAATCACAAAGGAGATGAAGGAGGAGGAGGGTACGGGTAAGCTCTTGATCACACTCTGTTTTCTCTTCAATTCTACAGCTTAACTCAGTTTATATCTATCCTAGGGGTAAAAAGACCATTATACCCCTAGGTCAATTAAAGATTTCTAAAGGCTCCCAGGGGCAAAATTTTCCTTTCCAACCTATCTCGTTAATCATAATTAACGCCCTCCAATTCCCGCTATTCTCGATAATCCCAAACACCAATAATTCATATCCCGTTACCCTTTAACTCCCGGTAACGCTCTAACCATTAAAATCACCCCGAGACTCATCCCGAGCCTCGGACTTACACCTGTTATGACTAGACCGTTAATCAATAATCCAAGATCGTCTCATGCCGAATAGCTTGAACAAACCCACATTATAATGTGGTCTCAACAACATATCATTGACATACATACAATTATACCCTTAACGGGCCAAATTATCATCACACCCCTGTAATTAAAAATGTTGACCCACATGCATGCATTTAACATCATATTATAATATAATTCACATATACATGCATTTTATCAATTAATGGCATAATTAAACAAGTATGGCCCTCCCGGCCTACTATTCCTGCCATTAAACCACATCGGAGATTTCAGGGCATTACAACCAATTTTTCCCTTGGGAGCCTTTAGAAACCTTTAATTGACCTAGGGGTATAATGGTCTTTTTACCCCTAGGATAGATATAAGCCCTTTATGGCTGTAGAAATGAAAAGAAACAGAGTATATTCAAGAGCTTACCCGTACCTTCCTTCTCCTTCATTTCCTTTGTGATTTTTGAGCCATTGTTGAGGATTCAAGCTTGGGAAGTAAACCTTGGGAGTTTGGGAGAGTGTCTACCATTGAAGAGCATCACAATCTGAGTTTGAGGTAAGTTTCTAGCCACTAGTTCCCTGGTTTGCTCTGTTTTGGTTTTAGTTTTCAGCTTGTGATTTTGTTGTGGATAGTTGGAATTAATGGAAGTTTTGGTTGGTGTTTAACTTGGGTTTTGATGAGGGTGTGATGTATATCAAGTTTAGGGGTTGTATTGGATGTTTGGGTGGTGTTTTGGTTTAGTTTGAAGGGTTGGTTTCAAGGAAAAATCAGAGTTTTGGCTGAAGTGTAGGTTGGGTCGCGGCATGGCCAGGGAGGGCCGCGGCTCATGATGGGTGCTGAAGGAGGCCACCTCTGTTTGAGGGGCGGGCCGCGGCATGGCCAGGGAGGGCCACGACCCTTAGTGGCATTTTGGCCAGAAATGAGTTTTTGGCTTGGGGATTCTATCCTTAGGCCTCGGGATCGATCCTACTACCCGGTTTAGTAGGATTCGATGTCTCGGAGGCTAGGTTTTGGTTTGGGAACCCTTGTTATTCATTTTATTGATGGAAACCCATAATTGGTTATGAACAGGTAATTGCTAAGGGGCAAAAAGGACAGGTTGTTCTCAAGGGTCGTTCTTATATTAATTTTCGCTCGAACCAGAGGTAAGAAAATTGCACCCCATATGTGACATGCATGGTTGTTCATGAGGCATGTTGATTGTGTAAATGTGGACATGGATTGATTATTGAATGCTTAGCAAATCTTGCTCACTTTTGCATGGTACTGACTAATTAGTCAGATTTGGCAAAGGTGTCAGTATTAACTGTGAAGCTGGGACTTATTAGTCAAGTTCGGCAGTGGTACTGGGCACTGGTCACACAGTGCTGACTCATAATTCAGGACGGACTTAGCGTGTTTAACGCAAGCCAATAAAGATTAGATCTAATCGATATCTGCATTGGATGACTCAAAGAGCATTAATGCCGGACCGACCACAAGTTCGATGAATACTATAAGCGCTTGTGTGACTTACCCATCAGTCACTCATCTGTTGAGTTAGACACTTATCCATCAGTCTCTCATATGTTTAAGCTAGTGACTTACCCAGCAGTCACTCATCTGTTAAGGCTAGTGGCTTATCTAGCAGTCACTCATCTGTTTAAATTAGTGACTTGCTTGTCAGTCACTCATTATGGTTTATCAGTACCTCAAGTGTTGAATCATTCATATGTTTAAGAGCTATAAGCTCTGTGTGATTATAATTATAATCAGTTGTTGATATCTTCATGCATTACCGTGTTTTCTTGCTGGGCTTTGGCTCATGGGTGCTATGTGGTGCAGGTAAAGGAAAAGAAAAGCTCACCCAGCCTTGAGTGGAGAGCTTAGGTAGTGATGTGTACATATGCGGCCGCTTGACCACCACGAACAAGGAGTTCTTAGACGAACTAGGGGGTTTACCCTATTTTTGCCGCTTAGGTCGGCGAGTTTGTAAATTTGAAACAATAATGACCATTTTGAGTTGTAAATAACTTGTAAATGTTTTTATGGGCCCATGAACAACTTTATGTATTTAATAAAATATACCATTTCCTTTTTATTGATTTTCTACCTTAGCCTGTTAATAACACTTAGATACACGTTTTTAACCAAAGGAATCGGGTAGCGGGTCAATTTTCCGGTTCACCATTACGGTTCTGGGGTAACCAGGGCATTACATTTATCCTTTAATCTCTCATATTAAGTTGGCAACAAAAAAGGCAGTCAACATTATATATTTAATTTATTATATTTATATATTATTATGTAGTTAATATATTGATTTTAATTTGGAATATTAAAAGTTTTATTCAAAGTATAAAAAATTTAAAAAAAAAACAAGAGGAAAATAAAATAAAATCAACTTAGGAGGTGCAATATTAAATTAATTTTGTTGACCCATGGTCAACGACATTAAGTCAAATAAACGATATGAAATAAGAACTGAACTTGCTAATAATAAACGACACACAAATTTTATAGTGTTCGACCCCGATGATTGGTAATAACCTACGTCCATTCAGTACTATTATTTATGAAAAGTTCCCAAAACTTGTTATCAGATGAATAAAATCAAACGAGTTTCACTGGAATATATGAACTCTCTGAAGTAAAGAATTACAGTGCAAAAAATAATGATTCATTGAGTCCTCTATTTATAGGTTGTTGTCACTTTGTTTCTATTATGGAAATTAAGCGGCTCATTTCATTGATAAAACTTAGACTTTGAGATGGATTTGTATTCTAAATGAGTCTGCATCTATGTTGTTGGATGAGAATTAATGATGGTAATACTCATTGGGTAGATGAGAATCTGTCTCTTAATCTATGGAATAATTCATTTATTTTAAATGATGCTTAAAAAAAATTAATATTACTACATTAAATAATAAGTAAAGGTATGATTACTTTTATATTTAATGTAAAAGTGAAAATATGATGCTAAATCTTATGGTTTCTGTTTACCGAGTTTTTCGGAAACTATAAATATATTGAGAAATAAGAGCTAGAAAGAAAGGCTAAAAAATGAACAATATCACCGTTTTTACGTGGTTGGGGCGTTAATGAGCCTTAGTCTACGAGTCACTAGTATTAAGCTTTAGAGAGTTTAACAATGGATGTTTTTTGCAAGTTCAACATCGTTTATGCATACAAGATAAAATCGGGATCCTTGCTACAGTGCACGGATAACCCTATTTATAGGCAGTCAAGTGACTTGGGCTGGACTAATCCGAGCCCAATAAGAATATAACTATAAGTGCTCTCTAACGGAGCCATAATACAAGAGTGTAACATGATTATAAGTTGTTAATTTAGGCCCATTAGGCTGGCTTGAGTGTAGTAAAGCCTTACATTTGACCTTTGTATGTTGGCATAGACTGATCCGTGTAGGCTACTAGGGGGATCCTGGGGACAGGATCTGTCAGAGTAGTGGCAGTGTCGTTTCCTAGGAACATTGTACATTCCGTGTGTACCTCATTCTACAGGTTAGTTAGGGAGATCAACTGCATGATTTATTGGGGACACGTTAGTTGTAGGAAGGACTAGGCTTGTTCTACCCGGATATATGGTCTGGGTTCGTTTACCGATGTCTAGGTTCGTTTACTGATGTCTGGGTTCATTTACCAGGGCGAGCGTCAGCTAGTGATGGTAGATCGAAGGACATCCTGATGGAGAATTAGAACGTTGGGGATGGACCCGAAAGCTTTATCTGGATCCCACTTGATGGGATCCGTTTCCTGGAATAGGCCGTCTGCCACCATAATCTGAATCCCGAAGGATAGAGATTCGGTGCGCCCGGGAAGGTGGTTAGGGCCTACATCCCATTTTTGCCCCCTCACTATGCTCGAGCTACTCGCTTGTTATTGGGCTCGGCTTGGTCCGGGCCTATAAGATTTGGTTGATCATTGTTTGTTGGGCCCTGGTTGGGCCTGGGCCTCTCCTGAGAGCCCATGAAACCCATTTGGCCATGCCACGTATCCAATGTGAAAAATATGGATAATAGTTTCTATTAAATAGTGGTGTTAAATCTAATGGAAAACACAAATTCTGGTTAGATAGTCCTATACCATACAAGATAGTTATTATCATTTTTATTCAAAACCATTTTTGGCATCACACCAAGGTTATATTTGGTTGGGATTAAAGTAAATAATGAAATAAGAATGAAAATGACCATAAGAATATGAATGGAATATAATAAAATTAATATGTGTACACAAAATAAAAATATTTGTATTAGAATGACTTTTCCTTCCACTTTTGTAAGGAGTACCCATTCTACCAAAATAATAGAAAAATTATTCAATTTAAACAACATTCTAATGTTTTACAAAACAACCAAACAAAATAATAGAAAAAATATAGTTTCCATTTTATTTCTTTCAATTCTATTACAACCAGGCCTGGTTTGTACCTAAGGCCTCCACATAACGATGCTTAATTTTTTGAAAAATATCATTTTTTCTTGTTTAAAGACTCCAAAATTTTTTAAAATATCATTTTAAATATAAATTTTTTAAAAGTAACAAATTTTATATAGGACCATTTCCACTATGACTACCTGTGATTACAACCAACTAAATATCACCTAAAATATACAACATATCCCGAATAGTAACATGCAAATCAAAATTAATTAATCAATCTTAACTAGTGTCACATCTTTTGATGGAATTTCTTACTAAAGTTTGGTCAACTTTTAATTTTTGAAAATTTAATTAAGTTTTAAACCCAAAGTCTACCATCATACCTTGCGGATTACAATTTTTAATTTGATTTATTTTTACAATATTTAACATTGTTAAATGTTTCAAGTCGTCCCCTTATTATTAGTTTTGTTTTCACATGATATTTTAAAGAAAAATAAATCACTTTTCCATCTAAATTATTATTCAATTAAGAATGTTTGTCATTTCATATTTTCCCCCCTCTAAATCAAACCACGTTAAGGGGTTGATTTGATAATTAAAAAATTTGTATACTCAAATTTTTATAATAAAACCCTATAAATTTAAAAAAAAATAGAGAAAGAAAAAAAATCCACGTCAATTATTTATAATTATATGTTGTACTAAAATAGAAAATTTGACCATTAGTTTGAAAAAAAGCAAATAATTTACTCCCAAAATTAGGAAGTAATGATAAAAAAAAAAACTTACAAAGTGTCAGCAAGGCGAGGCCGGACTTACGTGGAGTGCGAGAATGTGCAGCGCAGGAAATACCGCCCTCCTTCGCTGTATTGTAAGCCTTCGCGAGCGAATATCCTCTGCTAAGCCTTCGCGAGCGAATATCCTCTGCATAAACCCTTTCCTCACCCCCAGCGTCGTTGACTTTGACTATTGTTTAATCCCTCTTGTGTTGCCAGTGGGACCCACCTAATACACATACAGTTACAGACAACACAACTTGTACCTTGTCAAAGTCCACCCCATTTGCCTGCTGTACATGGTTGTACCTCTCCCCCCTTAACACTATGGCCTAATTATTTACTCCTATAAAATTCGCAAAATCAAAACCAGTTTCTTTCGCGGTACACTACGGAAATTCTCGGAAACAGTTGTGTTGTGATCAATCCAACAGAGCAGAAAATCAGCTTTATCGATATTAAATTTCGATGGAGGTCGGCGGTGGCGGCTCGGATAAGGGCCCGGTGAGTTGCGGTTCGTGGATCCGAAGACCCGAAAATGTCAACCTGGTGGTTTTGGGGAGGTCTAGGAAGCGAGGAGATGCTTCGCCTTCTATGCTCGAGATTTTCTCCTTTGATCCTAAGACCACTTCTCTCTCTTCTTCTCCTCTGGTCTCTTTCTCTCCACAACATAAAAATGCACTCTTTTTTTGTGTTTGTGTGTGTAATTTTTTTTTTGGGGAATAGTTGTTTTGATTATTGTTATTATTATTTTCTCAGGATAAGTATGTGATGGAAGAAGTGGAAGGTGATTTGGTCTCGATTGCGGTGCATCCGAGTGGAGAGGATATTTTGTGCTCTACAACTAATGGTGGCTGCAAGTGAGTTATTTTCCAATCAAACATTTTAAACATATTATTGTTATCTAAGTTTTGCCTCCAATTATATTATATATTACTATATGTACTTAACTCGTATTATTCGTTAGGTTGAGATTGAAATTTGTGCATTTCATGAAAATGTTGTTGGGACTTTTGTTGGGGAGCAATTTCTGAAAATGGGTTACTGTTTTTTTTTGGTTCCTGCTTTGTTTGAATACACGATCAACTTTAGATACAAATAAAGAAGTACCAATACCAACTACCTTCAAATCATTCGTTCTATTTTGGTCTTTGTTTTATTTGATTCAATTTTAGGTCATTTAAAAGTATTAATCATCCAATCCAACTTATGTGCATTATCAAATTCATTTCGTATTTGGATTTTTTGTTTAAACTTTCAGCCTACTAATTTTGTGTCTTTTTCCAAATTTTAATCCTAAAACCCTAATCTTTAGACATTATTTAACCGATTTTAAATATAAACAGTTGAGAATATAGAGCAACAGCAATTAATGTTGAGCATATTGATAAACTGATTTATGTGTATATTGTATTAAAGTACAAATGTTCATTTATCATATAGAAAAACTTGTATTGTTATATGCAATTGAATTGGTTCAGTTTTAGTTGGATTTTTAAACATATAATTTCCAACTAAACCTATCCAACTAGCTTTCAAAATTCATGTAATCCATTCTAATTTTTATTGGATATCCGATCTGTGGCGGTCAATTTGGATTGGACTGGTTTGGATCTTGAACACTCTTGAATTATATGAGTTTTAATAATTGCTTGGGAATAATTTTATTTTGTTTTTAAAAGTAAAGAAGAATAGTGGTGATGTTCTCAAGCAACATCTTGAAAAGATCTGGGCTGCTCATTATGCTCTTGTACATAAAGAAACTGAAAATAAAAATGTTGTGAACAAGGCTTTAGTATTGTCTTTCACAGAAATGTCAATTCCACTTTGTTGCAAGGAAAAGACAAAAGACACGTGCCACTCTTTTGAACCTTCTTCCACTCTTTCTTTCTTTGCTTTGGTCATCCGATTGTTTCTTTCCCTTTTTTTCCTGCTGTTGCTGGGTACTTTTGAGCCTAGCTTTTTCTAATTTTAAAAGTATTTTTCGGAGATTGCATAACATCAACGTCTGGCTATTCAGTGCTTTTTAGTGTTCTTGTTGTCCCTATACCTTTGTACAGAATATTATTGTGGTATAATTCATTTATGTTAATTAATTTGCAGATTGTTTGAGTATGGTCGAGACTCAAATGCAAAGCTCTCGGCAAGAAAGCTAACACCTCTTGAAGGTGTTGGGCCTCAGAAATGTGTAGCTTTTAGTGTTGATGGTTCTAAACTTGCCACTGGTGGTGTGGTAAGTAATAATCTGCAATTTCTAGTTTCTATCTCATGCATTCTATCATTGTTTGGCTGAAATGTTTCAGTTTTACACATTTATTCTAGCATATAACTTGATCTGATGAGTGATAATGTACAGGATGGACATCTAAGAATTTTTGCATGGCCAAGTCTTCGCGTAATTTTAGATGAACCAAAGGCACACAAATCAGTTCATGATATTGATTTTAGGTACAACATCTTTTCTTTTATTTTGTGCCTTCTCTTCAAATTTGCACTTTGATTAAGGTTGCTCATGTGCAACAGATACCAATGTGGATAATTTTAATTTTCCTATGCTTGGACAATCATGATTGTTTGAGGCATGGGAATAAATGTGCTTCTTTACATCAAACTCAATGTATGGTTGTGTGATAAAGGCATTAATCTTCTATTGTTTGTTTCTTTAACTGAACGAAGAATCAGTGAAACCTGGTTTCTTTTTATGTGAATTTTCAATATTTTTGTGTGAATGGAAGTGTTTGATGAACAATTGTCTTTTTTCAGCTCTAACTCTCGCCTTCTTTTCACTTTCCAGCTTAGACTCAGAGTTTTTAGTTTCGACATCAACAGATGGCTCCGCAAGAATATGGAAGACGGAAGATGGCTATCCCCTAACAACTTTAACACGCAACACAGTATGTTTATTTTATTTGAATTTTGGTTGTTAGCAGGCTGATTTATTTCCTATCTCTGTATGTTATAGATTTTTGTTTTCTGCAGGAGGAAAACATTCAACTATGCCGGTTTTCTAAGGATGGGACGAAGCCATTTCTGTTTTGCACTGTTCAAAAAGGTTTTCCACTTTCTTTTAGTAGATATTGTTCATGCTTCTTGCTAATTCTTGTCATTTAAGAATGTGTGTATTCTTTTATCAGGTGATAAAGTAGTCATTGCAGTTTGGGATATAAGTACATGGAATAGAATTGGGCATAAGAGGCTACTTAAAAAGCCTGCTTCCATAATGTCCGTCAGCAAGGATGGGAAATATCTTGCTCTGTAAGCGCTTAAAACTACACTGCTTTGTTTACTTGGAACTTTGAGTGTTAAGGGTTCTTACGTCGTCTCAATTACTTGTAGGGGAAGCAAAGATGGAGATATATGTGTAGTTGATATAAAGAAGATGGCGATCTGCCACTGGAGTAGAAGGCTACATCTGGGGACATGTATTGAAACACTAGAGTTTTGTCCCAGTGAAAGGTAAGACCAACTGGATAGGCTCATCGTTAATGGACACGAGTGTTGATTATTTTGATTTGTTAAGTTAAGGAATTCATCAATCAATGCTAAGAGGCAAAAGAAATGTTTTGCAAAACAGAACTTCTTTAATTTGGTTTTAGTATGTTTGTTATAGGTAAGTGCGATAGTGCATCATGCATGTAAGGTTATTGTAATACAAGATTTGAACTATAGAGCTTGGTGTCCATATGCTGGAGTTTCCTCTAAGTTGCTAATTTGTCTTTCATCTTGTGAGCAGAAAATTACTACCTAAATTTCAAAGATGCTTCTTACTTTCAAGTGCTTAAATAATAACTGATATTTGTTCTTAATTAGTTACAGCGGGTTCTATATATAATATATATCATTCGAAAAGAGGACAGTGACACCTTTTACTATGACTGAATTAGAGAATCTCTTTTGAAGTTACTGATTTAAATTGTGGATATTGTTTTCAATAGTTCTGCTTTTGAACTCACTTTTTATCTTTTCTTTGCAGGGTTGTTCTTACTACTTCTAATGAATGGGGAGCTGTGGCAACTAAGCTAAATGTTCCAGTAGATTGGAAAGGTCTCTCTCTCTCTCTCTCTCATTAATGTGTGTGTGCTGTTTGTTTTTTTTTCTTCAAAAGGACCCTTTCTAATGCTCTCTCCAAAAATGTGCAGAATGGCAAATCTATTTGATGCTCTTGGGACTATTTTTGGCTTCTGCTCTGGCATTTTACATATTTATGCAGAACTCAGATTCATTTTGGCAGTTTCCTGAGAAAAATCAAGCAGCAGCAACCAAGTATAATACTTTTTTCGGTGATTCACAGTCTTCAGAGGATCCATTTGGTCCAGTAGATATGTGATAACTTTCCACGACTCTGTTCCACATATTGTACAATGAAGGATTATATCTTTAACATTATAGGTCTTTCTTTCTTTCTTTCTTTGATTGCAACTGGAACATGCTGCAAAATCAAAGCTGCTTCTACAATTTTTTTTCCTCAGTCGATTCATTTAATTTACAAACCTCAGAAAATGCAACGATTTTGGAAGTACAAAGCTGAACTTGCTCGAAATTTTGAGCATACAAGTGTTTGCTTTTTTATGTTATTTGTCTGTTTGTTTCTTTTCGGCCGTATTGTAGTAGAGCCCACTTGAACTAGTAAAAAGGAAGTCTAAAGTTGCAAACCTAAAAAAATATCTTAAGTTGAGGACTCTTTTAGTCTTTTTATTCTCGTATTTGTATACATATTATTTTGAGGACTTGAAACAAAATCTATTCATGACGCTTTGTTCTGTATTTGTGGTTCATGCTTTAGTTACTCTTTTCACAATAATGTATGCCTGTATGTAATAGTTGATTTATCTTGATAAAGTTTTTGTTTTCTTTGAAAATGTTAACAAATGCCTAAAATATCTTGTCTGATTTTACACTTTCTAGGTGATTTTATTCATCTCCTCTCCAATCTTAAAGTTGTGAATTTTTACATGAAAACAGCTGTAATTGGCTCATATGTATAGTGCTCTGTATATACACGAATAAACAATACTGTCTTGAATTATTATTATTTTTTAAAATAGTTGTGTCGTGTTACAAAACTTGTATAGGTACAAAATTGATTTATTATTTATTTGTGAAGTAGTCTAAATTCTAATAATATGTAATATTGGGTGAAAATTGATTTTAAGCAAAAGTCGAAAAAAAAATGTTTCTAAAAATGGTGCTGTATGACATATTCCGAATGGCGAGACAGATCCGTATTATACGTCGAATTTCCTAATAATAAATATCTCAATTCAACACAAAATATCAATAAATGTTTCGCGTCACTAAAATATATATATATATTAGATACAAACAACACATTTATAGAATTTATTAATTATTTTTATTATATTTATATTAATTTCATATAAATTTTGAAATAAATATTTTATTTTAATTAAATAATTTATTTATTTTTGTTTAAGTTTATGTTTGTTCTAGTTTTTGAATTTGAAACTTACAACAAGAGATTACATATTATATGTTTAATGTAATATTAAATATTACACGTGGATTTTAAATTTAAGTTTCTACTAGTTTTTTTTAAAAAAAAAATAATAATTTGTTGCTAATAGATTATATTATATGTTTAATATGATATTATTTTAATAAGTGAGTTTAAATTTAATTAAATTTTATTTAAGTTATAAAATCTATGATATTATTATTTTTAAATAATTATCATTGTAAAATATCTCAAAAATATTATATTTTAATTTTTTAATTATTTATTATTTAAAAATAATTATTATTGTAAAATATCTTTAAAATATCATATTTTTAATTTATTTAATTATTTGTTATTTTTAAATAATTATTATTGTAAAATATATCAAAAATATCTTATTTTAATTTTTTTAATTATTTATTTTATTTTATTTAAATTTAAGTGTTTACAAATGACGATTAAATATAAAAATATTCTATTAAATATAAAAATATTCCGTTAAAATTAACATTAAAAAAATAAAAAACCGTTCATAAAAAAAAAAAAATTCATTATCTACCCCCTTATTATATATAAATATCTTATTATATATATATATATATGCCCGATAAGCAATAGCCACTAAAAAAAAATACACTGCGACTCTTCTTCTTCTTCTTCTTCTCTCTCTCCTTTTCTCTGTTTCAGAGCTCAGATATTTTGGTTGCTGCGCGAGATCAGATATGAATTGCCTTCAGAGCCTTCCAAGGTGTTTTCTCACTTCATCTCCATTATCTTCCATTTCTATAACTATGTATACATTTATATATTTGTCTTTCGTTGATTCCGATTTCAGATCATCAGCTTTGCTTCTCCAAGGCCCGAGCTCTCATCGGAGAAAGCCTTTTGGCCACATTAATACTCTGGTATTTCTCATTCACTTTGTATATATGTTGATAATTCATCCGTATACTTATCAGTTTTTTTTTGGATGTTTTATGTAGAGAGTGATCAATACGACTGATCTACCCCGAAGAAGTATGGCTATCAAGGTAAGTCTCTTTTGAATGAACAAAAAAAAAGCGTAATTAAAAGTGATGCCTAGTACTTTTTAATTTTCTTTTTTATATGCGTAGCATAAGATTGATTATGTTGTTAGTGGGACTTTTTGCCATTTTTTAGAGAGAAAAGTGGTTTGTATGGAATATGGTATACCTGCTGCATTTTTCTAATCTCAAATTTAAAAAAAAATAGATATTTAAGTATTTAGTGGTATTACAAGGTTGTCACTAAATATCCAATTTTCTGATCCAAAATGATTTATCTATTTATTTTTCTAATTTATTATCTGTGGTGTGCTTGGAAAGCCAATGTGAGTTTGACTAACTATATATATAGCTTATTGTGTAAAGCTTTAGATATATCTCCTCCATTTCTTTTTTGACTTTATAGTTCCCAGTTCTTGTAAGAATTCCATTCAAGTTCCTGAAAGTGTCCATCACTACCCATTTGTAGTTATGTCACTGGTATGAATTAGATATAATGTTTGTCATACATTTTACTAATTCAGGCTTGGGAATTTTTTATTTCTTAATTTTTTTTAATCGTTGTTCTCTAATCTTACGATTGTGTTGTGAGTAGGCAATTTATATCTGTTCTTATCATATTATATGTGCAAGTATGTTCGTGTTGATTTGTAGTTTAGCTATAATTTGTGGATGAAGTAGTAGTTTGATTTTTGGTAAGAAGTATTGATTGAAGCTATTAGTCTCATTGGGTACCATTTTATGTAGAAGCTTGTGGTTTGTCTGCAGGCAACTTCTGGTTCCACATCTAGCGCTGAGATGAGTGGCAGTGCCAGTGGGGCCGATGTAGAGGAGGAACTATCTGAGACATATAGTCACAACATGACAGCGGCAATGGGTGCTGGTAAGCTCACTTATTCTTATGTTGTAGTTTAAATTTGAGGAAGCTTAATGGAAATTTTGGTGGTTAGATACTGTCTTTATATGTTGGAGGCTGCATGTTAGTTGTGAAAATGTTTGGCTAAAACTATACTTTTTTGTTGAACGACCTGAATGTTTGATCAAGTCTATGAGCATTTGTCTACTCTGTTACCTTGGTGGTTCAAAAGATGTTAATGATCCCTCTCTCCATGCTTTATTTATTTTAGTATGTTAATGTTATTACACATCAAGATTTAAATTTGTAGCTGATTATTACTGTTTTTAACATGATGTGATGCAGTTCTGACTTATAGACATGAATTGGGAATGAACTACAATTTCATCCGTCCAGATTTGATCGTGGGGTCATGCCTACAGGTGATCTTTTTCAAATGTGAACTACAAATTCTAACATTATTCCTAAAAATAGTGATCTAACCCTTTTCCTGAATCACAGACCCCTCATGATGTTGACAAGCTTCGTGCAATTGGAGTAAAAACTATATTTTGCTTGCAACAAAATCCAGATTTGGAGTATCCTAAAAACAGTGTTACTATTTTATTTAAGTATTGAATGCATTATATGTGTGGTGATCTTTCAGACACAAGCTTGTATTAGCCATGTTAATAAAAAATTCAACAGTAATGGAATGGGTCTTTGTATGTATGGATATATGTATATTCATATGCATGGATTATATTGTGTGGTTATGATCATTTGAAACAACTTCAAGGGTTTATTTCAGCCATTAAAAAATTGCTATGGATCCTTTACTGCTACCTTCAGATATTTTGGGGTAGATATTGGAGCTATACAGGAGTATGCCAGTACATTTCATGACATTGAGCACTTGCGAGCTGAGATAAGGTTAGTTGGTAAAAACACTATCTTTTTGTTTCTAAAGCATGACTAATTTGTTACTTATCATTGACTTTATAAGTCAGTTCTTACTAATTTGTTGCTTATCTTTTTGAACCTTACCCTTTTGAGTCAAAAAAGCGAACTGTCTTTTTGTTATGAATGATTATCTGTCTGTATTCTTTATTTCTTTGGTTTACCCCACAGGCTAATGTTTTAATTATCAGAGACTTTGATGCACATGATTTACGGGTGCGGCTGCCAGCTGTTGTCAGCAAATTATACCAGGCTGTAAACCGAAATGGAGGTGTGACTTATATACATTGTACTGCTGGAATGGGACGAGCTCCTGCTACTGCGGTATGCGTTTCAGTTCTTTTCACAAGATATGAATGTGTATATAGTCCTTGCAGGCTGTTATGTTGAGTTTACTAAAAGGCTCTTTCTTATCACAGTTAGCATATATGTTCTGGGTTCAGGGGTATAAACTAGACGAAGCTCTGAAATTGCTGCTGGTAACTTTCTATTCCATTTCATTATTATGATATGATGCATCCATTTGTTTAAAATTATTTTTTCTACTTGAAAATGCTACCAATTGTTTTTATTTGGAAACTCGGGAATTACATATGTTATCCTGAAGTTTCTGCATGCTGAATTTCACGATCTGCATGCCATTTTGTAGTTAATAATTTGTTTATAAGTAAAAAAATTTAATAAAATTTTCAACTGATGCAATATTTTGTATTGGAAGAATCCAAATGTGAGAGTGTGTGCTGCTTTAGTAGCTACTTATAGAAGGCATCTTCCATCTACTGCGCATAGTATCCAACAATCTCTTATAAATCGTCGTCGATTGTCACATCCCACAAACATGCACGCATAAATGTGCTGGGTGCATGTTGTATACAAAAAGTAACCGAGCCTATATTTGGTAATGGCTTAGGAGTTGGTAATTATGATTAATAGATTTGAATACTATGTCTATCTTCATCACCTTCTTATGAAGTTATAATAAAAAACAATATTATATTATGGTTTGAGTAAGTCTCTGAAGCAGATAGTGTTGGTTCTCTTGCAGAGCAAACGCCCATGCTTCCCTAAAGTGGATGCTATAAAAAGCGCAACTGCTGATATTGTGAGTTCCTCTCATTTTCTTATCATATCAAAACTAAATTTTCAGGACCTCTTATTAAATAGGTGTTGTATATGTTCGTGTTTTGTATTGCTATTCTCCTTGTATAAATTCCTTATGAAGATCAAGTAAAAGAATTCATTTTGTATTACATGAATTTTTGTGATTACTAAAAGACAAGTGTACGCAGTTTTCTTAGTGGTTTCAGCAGTTTTACTTTACTGGTTACTAATAATACGTGAACTGCTAAAAATGCAGACTTAATCACGTGCAACTAACAGGAACAGGAAATAGACTTTTGTCCAAGAAAACGTGTCCTGTATTGGTAGTTGTTCAAGGCTATAGATATGATTAAGAAATGAGTTTTTATCTTTTCAAAGAAGTTAATATCCAGATTTGAAAATTGTATAGGACCAAACTTTTAGAAACATCACGTGTGGATACCAAAATTAGGACTGAAATACTATCTCCCCATGTGTAATGATAGGACAACTTTTGAAGAGAGTTATGGAGTTCCCTAACAGTTAATATCTGCCAAAGATAATGGTTTATTTATCTATCTCTGTGTGTGTGTGTGCAAAAAGAAGTTGCTACAAGCTTACACGTGTTATTTCTAAAAGCTTACAGGCCTAAACAAGAAAACTGTTACCTTGACATGGAAAGATAACAATTGCTCTCTGGTGGAAGTATCTGGACTTGATATTGGATGGGGTCAGGTAATTATCTTTTTCTAGACACCTTTTTTGACCCTTATTCTCATATGGAAGTTATAGATTAGTGTTGTGCCGGGGGAAATTAGATATACCTGCCATAAAATTTGCATGCCTAGAATGCACTCTCTCTGGAGATATTACGTGAATAATGTATGTCATTAAATCAACTAAACCGAAGACTATATTTTCTATGCATAAAATAAAATCATAGTTTATATGGAAGCTTTATTTCCTCCTTTTGGACAGTAAAAATGATGGAATGGAACCCTGGTGAATATTCTATTTATTTAAACATTCTTATGGTGTTCGGTATCTCAGTTATTCATCCACTTGTTTTCTGATAATTTTCAGAGAATGCCTCTAAATTTTGATGAGGAACAGGGTCTGTGGACTCTAAAGAGGGAACTGTTCGTAAGTAGCCGCACACTATCTATCTCCAAATCATATCAACTTGCATAATACCCCCTTCCTAGAAAGGCAATAATATTGAATCTTACCCTTTATATTCAACAGGAAGGACAGTACGAGTACAAGTACATTGTCGATGGTGAATGGATAACCAATGGAAATGAACTGATTAAAACTCCCAACAAGGATGGCCATGTCAACAATTATGTTCAAGTAAGCTCAATTATGTTTTTTAAAAAAAGCTGATTAATAAAACTCAACTCTTTAAATAAGCTCTGCCTGCTCTGGTTTTGTGCATGAAAAGCGTTGATAGATTTGTCTTCTTAAAGGGCTTTCTTGGCCTAACACATGTTTACAAATGTTTGTCTACCACCATGTCATGTGGTAAGTGGTTATTAAAATTTGGTGTACAGGTTTTTGGTGATGATTCAGGTAGTGCTAGTGCATCCCTACGAAAGAGGTTGTTTGAGGATTCTGATCTTACAACAGAGGAAAGAGAGAACATAAGGAAGTTCTTGGAAACTAATGCTAGTGATGAATAGAATAGTACGAATCTGACAAACCCTGCATCATGTAGAGTACCAAATAATTTCTGTTCTTCCCAGTTGTATTCTCAAGATATATGTAGTTTTTTATTTCTTTTTTTTGGTGGGAAGAAATTATGAATATAGGTGTTGTATGTAGCATAATTGGAATAAGCATGATCAACTCAAAAGGAAAAAGGGAATGATCTCGTTGAATAATGATAATAAGACTAGTGTTACTAATTTAACCAATGCTTGCAACTTTTGGAATACAAGAAATATCTTTGAGTAATGCCTTGTTTGATATAGTCTCGGTTTCTATTAATACTTTTTTAAAGGATAAAGATACTTTTATATTTTACCTAAGCTTGACCAAGATGTTGGCATACAGCTACCATATGAAGTTGAAATTGATGCTTTGTTTATTCCTAACTACACTTTGTTGTGAATGATTTGGTTAGTGATGTTTCTTATCTTCTAACCATTTCCCAATAGCAAGGCTTTACATGACTTGCCAATTTAATTTTCAATTTGGATGAAGAATGAGTGGTTATAGGTTACTGGTACTCCAATCCAATTTGTAATTGCAATGGATTCTCATTACTAATAAATGATTATTTTCTTACTAATAGGTTTATACATTTTTGGATTCGTGTTTTGTCCAAACCCTATGTTTTGACAAGTGATTTTTTGGACCATATATTTTTGTAAAATTTTGATCTAAAATTACAAATAATTTAACAAACTAACAATTTAAAACAAAAACAAAATCATTTTGTTTAACAACTGTGTTGTTAGATAACACAAAGTTAAAAAAAGTATAAACCCTACTTATAATTATAAATTTCGCCAACCCACTTGAGTAAGAAATACAAAGTATTGACATGTGGAGTGCAAGTTAATCATCCGGACTAAAAGTATTTTCCAAAAAAATATAACTTCATCAATTCCAAAATAAAACTTTCCACCAAAAATCATATTTGGTAGCTAAAAATGTGTAATAATAGAATAGGAAGATTTCTAATTAGGATTTTCAATGGCTTCCAACTCACTAGCACCTCTTGGGGCTAAATTTTTGGCCTTAACCATGTCTTTTTGACAACTATCATGCTCATCAATCTATGATTGAGCTGTACTCCAAAATTAGTACTAAAACAAAAAGTGAAAAAAGGAAGTAAACTCGATTGAGCAAACTTAGGAGGCAATAAGGCAAATTGGAAAAAGTTGTCGTTGCACACAGGGTTGGATATAGTTTCTGTTTAACTCTCTTCATCGACAAGTATGGTTGATTCATTGCCAACACCAACATCCAGTAGAGATGCCATTTCATCGTCCAGCAATATTGGCAAAGGAGAACCCTGAAAATAATAGCATAATTTACTTTGTTTTTTTAAATGGTCTTAGTGTTGTATAATTTTGAAGTTAAAAATACTCCATAAGTACCAGAATTTTTAAAACATCATAAACATCAATAATAGAACATATTGTTTCTTCTCCACACATACACAAAGACAAATAAAAAAAATTGAAATGAAGCACCAAATCCAGCAACCGATGAATAGTTATTTATTAATAATTGGAGAAAGTAGTTATAGTTCGGAGAAAGTGTGAGTGAAAATTACCTCTTCTTGAAGATACAATTTCAGCTTTACAGACTTCAACTTGAAAAAGCTCTCACAAAGGATCTTTAGCTTGCCAACCTAATTTTAATCAAAGAAATTAATTTAGCCATTTACAGACTGAGAAGACTCGTCTGCCCTGACAAGCGATTTCCCCTAGTCCCTCAACCCAATACCCCAAAAAGGAATTAAACGCAATGAAAATAGAAAAGCAACAGAAATTCAAAACGAGAAGATTGGGATTAGACCGTTGTGGTGCCTGGGAGCTTCTTTGTAAGTAGGGGCTTCTCTCCAATAGATGCTCCAACACATTTAAGAATGATGGCTGCCAAATTGTAGATTGAGTTTAGTATTCATTTTTTGAGTGAAAGAAACTGATTTTAAATCTAAAACTCGTACATAGAAGCCCAGAAGCCATTTTCTGAGGGCCTGCCGTCCCACTTGAAGAAAGTTTCTCATCTTCAATTCCATGAAATTTTTTAAGCTCGAGAAACCTGTAGTGAAGTTAGATCAACATTAAGGGACAACATCATACTTACTGATTCAAAACTAACAAGTCTCATCACTTTTTTGGTGAATCCTAGTAAAATCCATTCCTAAAACCTCAGTACCCAAGGTGCTTAAATATCATAGTCTAGGAGCCTCAGGGCTAGATATAGCTAGTATGGTAAACATTTAAGTTCTAGCTTTGAGTCTTGTAAAAACATTTTATTATAATGGATTACATTTGTTGGCCATACCCATGGTTTTTCCTTTGGGCTTTTAGCCAAGTAAAAGAAACAATCTTGGTAGCTTTGATTTGCATTTGTATCAATTTTAATATAAATGTAAATCAAAGCTACCAAGATTGGTCCTTACATACCTTTTCAACTATATCACAAATATAATCAAGAAAATTATGCAGTTGGCAGAGGCTTGCAGGAAAAATATCTTAACAATGTTACCTAGGGTGAAGCCGCTGGACATCTTCTGGACTGCCTTGCATCTTTGACATCACTAAGCGGATATACCTTCATGAAAAATAATTTCGTTATGAGACAATAGCACATCACATTCCCCAAACCAATAACTGTATGAAGATTAATGCAGAACCATTCAAAACATGTTATTATTTCCAAATTCTCAGTGACGCAAATCGATGCATATAAAAACTAGTTAAAATATCCCTGGGAATTAAGAGTGCACATACCACAAATTTGTGACTACACATCCTGGGAACAAATCTATTATTAATCACCAAAATGGCACAGAAATGCGGAAATGCTACTCTACTATTAAACTTCCTAACATGTTTTTCCTTGAACCAAAATAAATAAAAGAAACACCCAAATAGCAGTATTAGTGTGTCTAATTATGATAAAGTTGCTTCACTTTCTTTCACTAAACCAGAAAGACATGTCATACTCACATGCCCTCATCTTAAAGAGTAAAAGCATAGACCAGGACCATGTGGTTGTCAAACTTAAGAGCCAACTCAGGACACTTTCATCGGAGAAACCAATGAGCACAACTCAGCAGGACAACAAAGAAACTATAATTAAATAAATGCTAGCAGTAATGAGGAATTATTCTCAAATTCTGCATATATAGGACCAGACAAACCTATGAGCAAGTGATAAACTATAAAAAGCATATTTATAGTGTAAGAGGTCAACTGAAAGATTAAGTCCGAAGGAAAAACCAACCGAATCTCAGACTCTTTTCTTTCACGAGGCCTAACCTGAAAGGATCATAAGTTTAGGCCATCAAATTTCTCACATTACTGTGATAATGTGGTTGTGGAATACATGGGATACTTAATTTACCTCACTCCCATTCAGAACTTCAACTTTAGCCAAACGTGCAATCAAAACAAATCTTGGTACGCCACCTCTTCCAGGATCAGCTACTGGATTGTCAGAGAGCCGTATATCCTTTAATACACAAAATGGGCAATTAGAGGGCCATCAACAACCACATATTGAATGTTATTCAACTTAATATGTTTTGGCTCATCAATTATCTCTTGTCCAAAGTCTCTTGCATAATGTGCAATACAAATTGTTTCAAACATTATACCAAGCATAATTATTTCAAACCTTGCTAGTCATCTTGCAGTAGGTCTACTTTTAGTCAAGGTATTCCTCCGCCATAAGTGAGGGCTTTTAATAAACTTGGGGGGAGGCCACTCATGGACATGTGACCTTCGTCTCTTTTTCAAAAACAAATTTCATAGATTTATTTGAGCCAGGGGTAATCAGATAACCACACACACACACAACTACATCTATTGGCTTTTCAGTAAATTCTTTTTCTATCAACTTTAAATTTCTATTATTTATTTCAATTAATAGATGGCTAAACATCTAGTCGGCAGTGCGAAAGCATTCAAGGTAGCCACTTGAGTCTAGCTCAATTGGTGGGGTGCATGCGTTGTGTGTAAGATGTCTGGGGTTCAACAATATCTGGGCTAATTTTACAAATAGGTAACTACTAACTGTTTCTTGAAAAAAAATTAACAGTCAAAGTATCAAACCTTGAAGATATAAAATTTTGAAAATTCTTCAAAGTTAACCTTAGGAAGGGAAAAAAAACATAACAGAAACTTATCATATAATCCATGTTAAGATTGACTTGTAACCAACTTAATCTATAAGCTGAGCTTCCAGTGATTTACAATAGAAGGAAAAGAAAATATAAAGGGCCAAAACATATCATCCTAACAAAACTATAGAATCAACATATAGAACATAATAATAGCGGATAATTTGATTCAAATACTGACAGCCACTGGTTGAATTTGTATTCAATAATTGCAACATGTTGAATGCATCTCCCTGAAACTAAGTTTTTCTGATAATACAATAAGAGAGTTCGCATTACAAATTCTTACCACTAGTTTTGGAAAGAAGTTCAGTGCATCAATGGAAGCCAGATCCTCGAGATTGTTGTTTCCTAAAGCATTTAATAACTAAGATATGCATTACAATAACTAAGATAAACAGCAAAACAGAAGTCCAAGTATCAAATAAAGATTTCAGAAAAATTACCGAGAAGAAGGCAACACAGATTTTGAAATGGCTTGTCAGTTTTTTCATGTGATTCACTAGATCTTGAAAGTTCATGTAACCTACCATCATCTGAGTAAGAGATACAGCTCAAATTGTTCTTGTTTAAATGAAGCTGCTCCAAGCTACACGCAGAACCACAATGTAAAAGATGTCAAGAAAACTTGGCAACAGTACAAGAATTAGTGAGAAAACATCCATAGAAGATTTAAAGAGTTATCCATTTTATTGTTTTTGTTTATCAGTAGCCTTTTAAACAGGCATAAACCACATACTGTTCAATAGGAGAATGACTAAATTATAGAAACTTGTTTTAACCAACTGTTATATTCTTTTTTGTTTATCAGCAGCCTCTGAACCAGACAAATAAACCTCCTATTGTTCAATGGCATAAGGATTCAAGAATAGAAATTTTTTTCAACCTTTTCAGCAGCGAAAGTTTCATAATTTCTTTCCAATCAGCTATACAATTGTCTTCCAAATTCAGAAGCCGCAGAGAATCAAATCCCTGAACTGTAAAGGACGAAGGAGGCTGGAAGACAAAAGAAGAGAGGAAGAGCTTTGCAGTCAAAATTCAGGATGCTTTAGAAATTTGAGCAAGTGAAAATGTACCAAAGAAATATGCAGGAAGAACCAAAACAAACATTAATTAAAAAAAAATTGAACCTTTTCTTTTTCTGTTGGAAAGATAAAAAAAATGAATTTTGAAATCACCAAGTAGCATCAAATTTTGGCTTCCATGCAATGGTAAAAGTTACTGATATCCTTGTGAGAATACTTTTATCCTTCTTTCATATTGCACACAAACACCAACTTGCTGCAAGGCTTCTATTGGTGAGGAGTAGTTGTTTTCAATCTTTTTCAGTATAATAAATGTTGTCTTTGGATCTTAATGGTCTAGCTTTCGCATTACAAGAGTTTTGTTGCAATTTTTTTCAACAAGATCCCATTCACGTGAGGTTCTAATGTTTCATAAAGCCATAACATTGAATGGGAAAAAAGTTGTAATGTTTAGTTTCAAGACAACAATAACATGCATAAATCTAGCTAAACAAATTACAAGTATGCATACTTTTTTTTATTATTTTATGAAACAATATTGATCAGAAAGAATGTAAGATGCATACATCTATTGTGTTTATGCTATTTCCCATAAGATGTAACTCTTCAATTGCTGGCAATGAATGTTTTAAAATTTCAACCTGCAACATTAAGGAACAGTATTTAGTAAGAAGATAACAGAAACAAGGAAAATGTCATAACAAAACAATATATGTAGCAAATAAATAGAAGAAAATAAGGGAAAATAGTATCTGCAAGTAATATTGTAATTTTGCAAAGTTCAAGAGAGAAAAAAGATACTGTCAGAATTCAGCTTTTATAATTTTATTATTATTATTTTGGTAAAACAAGAGGTGTTTTGGTCTTTCTTATTGAGTCCCAGAACCAGTTGCTTGGCCACTCTAGACTCTTTTTCCTCTCCACACCAATTTGTTAGAGTCCTCCATAAGCCAAAAAGAAAAGGCCAAATCTAGTAGGAAGAAAACCTTTGTCCAGTTTACACCAGTATGGTTCAAAACTAAAATGCGTATGCTTTTTAGTTGTGGCAGCCCAACAATGTCTGGCGCCATTAAATTGTAGGACAAATTGAGTGCTGTAAGCATTGGTAACTCTTTACAGATAGTGCCAACATCCTGCAAGAAAATATCAATTCCAATGTGAGGAACAGTTGATTAGTTCCAATCAATGATGTAAAAAGTTGGAGAATAAAAAGTGCACATAAGCAAAGAATAGTTTTGTGAAAACACAAACCAATGTAAATTCTCAGGTGAGGATGAAAACAAGACAGAATAGGTGAGATCCATGACCAGGTTGACAATACTGACATAAAATATGCCAAATGGCTACACATACAGAAAACATAAATGCTAAGAACCCCAAACTTAAATGATATGAGCTTGACGGGAAATCATATACTAAATATGTGATGTGAAAAGACCAATTGATCTTATAGTCCCATTAGTTCTTAGAAGAACCGAACGAAGAATAAGAGGAATCCTTTTAATCTTGATGTAATTTATCGACCTCTTAGTGCGAACAGTGATCAGGTATTAAGAAAAGAAAACTGCAAATTTGAAGTAACAAAATCATTTTCTTATGTACCCATTACATAGTTTTCAAGGTGAAACAGCTAAATCCCTGCTGCCACTTTTCCTTCTTTTCTACTACTTTTTTCCCACTTTAAATTAGTTATCAAAATTATCAATATGCATCATGGAAGCAGGTATTCTAATAACATTTAGATAAATTTCCTGATAAAAAAAAAACCCCTATTCAAGAAGTCCCAAAAAGCAATAGTGTAGATAATAATCTTGTAATATAATTAATTGTAGAAACCCTGCCTTATTTTTTATTTTTATATTACTAAAAAAGCAATAGTAAATTATGATAAACTACTATTTTGTAGGGCAGATGTGTAAGATTCAAATAAGTTCAGCAATTTGAGAAATATTTTAAGAAATACTGAACAATATGCAGAATAAGAATAATTATAAAAGAGAGATTAACATGGTATTTTTAGTGCAAACCTTCCAGTCTGATAGCAGATTTCCAGTCAAATCAAGCTCCTTTATATCTGCAAAAAGAGCAATACAAATTTATTGAAAGGCATTGAGCACATTGAAGAGTATAGCAACAGAAGCACACATGGAAACACCATGACTCCATAAATCCATCATCAGATTCCAGTAATCTCCTTCCATGCAAACAGGTATAAAAAGCCAACGTTCAAATTAAAAATAGAAGAGAGGTTCAAGAAAAAACAAAGCACCTGATGTATATATATAGCATTGCATGCATCAAATCCATTTTTAAGCCTATTCTAAAGGATCATCATGGAGAAAGAGCTCAAACAACATAAAACATTGTTTATTAATAAGTTGCAAGAATTTTGGAAGGAGATTTCCACAATCAGACTTCAAAGAAGAGCAATACACAAAATTAGGTAGAATGGGGGGAAATGTGGTCAGTTTGTATATGATAATTAATAAATTATTCCAAACAATTTCTTAGGAGGATAAGCTTTATAGAATCCAAAAAAAGTACTTCTCAGCCAAATATGAGGACTACCAACTTGTAGCATGCCAGCAAAAACTTTCATGAATTGCAATGACGTCCGCTATATTCTATATGCTTAAAAATGCTCAAGCATATGAACAATAAATACCATCACATGTAATTATTGCTGAATCAAATAGCCATTGATAAGCTTCTACTCAGGGAAATCCATCAAAATGCAACACGAAATTCTCAATAAACAAAAATATTATTTCCAACTTACTTGGGAGGAGACTACCAGTATCACCAGAGAATCCCGGTGAACTAACACCCAAGAAAGAAAGCGATGCACCAGTCAACTCCTCGAACCGACTTAATTTATCTTGAATTTTTTCTTTACCAAGAAGCTGAATGGACACCCGTTTATTACTCGATGAAAGAACATACATTTCATCTGCAATATCACCCAAAAAAAATGAGAGAGCATTTAATTAGTTTTCTTGATTTTACTCAAAACCCATTAGTATCAAGCCAAACTTTGTCTATAAACTACAGTTACATAATCATCAATATCTACAATATATATATATATATGTAAGTACATTCTGCTACATCCAAATTATTATAAGGAAACTAATAACCCGAAATCAGAACTGGAATGGCATATAATCGTAATCTTAAATGGGAAACTAAACTGAAGTTTTTGAATGAGCTCTTGCCAAAAAAAAAAACAATGAACGTTTACTTGTCCTTATGAAATGATTGAATGCACATTTCCTCAACCAAATAAGCAATGGAAAATGATCATACAATTAACAAACATACCTTCTTCTTCTTTAGTCGTGTCACCTTGGTATCTGAGCCGGAGAGCTTCAATCAACGAAATGCCGGAACTCAAATTGTGGGTCCGAACGAAAGAGCCGGATCGTTCGGACTTGGCCTGGAAATATCGGACCCCATTGATGGAACCATCGTGCTTGCCGTCCCCACTGTCCCAGTCCACTCCGACCCAGCTGCCGGAATAGCCTTGGACGGGTCCAAGGTACTTCACCGTTCCGATTCGCCAGGGATCTCCGGCTGAGTGAACTCGCTGACCGAGTCTGAACTCGGTCTCTTGCATCTCTTCTTCCTTTTCTGTTCTTTGCTCCGCCTCAGTAGTCAGCAGTACAGTAGAATGTAAAATTTGCCTTCTCACCATTTTTTTAAAATAAAATAAATTTTAAATGACGTGTCCAAAAAAATTTATCCAATTCGAAAAAAATAAAGGATTTGCATAGTGGTCATTTTAATCCAAATTCTATTAAAATTTAAAAACGTTTCAATTACCATTACCTTTTTCTTACCATTAATCTTTCTTATAGAAATATTTTTTCTTGCTATAAAATGTGGTCGTTTCAAAGATGTCAGCAATAACAGTCACAAATAGACCAAAATTACATTGAACAAGCTAACTAAGCTGACTGAATGATAATAAAAAAATATCAGTCATAATAAAAATGTCACTGGAGAAAGAATCTTGACCCAAAATATCATTTTTAAAACCACCCTATTAAATGAATACGAAATCTGTTATCAAACTCAATTTTCAAAATGCCTTGATTGCCAAAACATTCTGCTATAAAAATATCAACTGCCAACTATCTTTTTTGCACAAGTCCTCAAATCAGCATATGATAGCCATCTTTAAGGGGTTCATTTGAAAAGTCACTTGTAATTAAAATTTGATATAATTCATAATAATTACTCAATTTTGTATGTTTGTTTGATTATGTAATTACTCAGTTATTGTGTAGTTGGAGATAATTGAGGAGTCTAATTATACTCTCCAATTTACATAGTCCATATGAGAATTGAGTATAATTACAATGTATAATTACTAATTATTATCAATTTTAAAATATATTTATTACTAAATATTTTACCAAACAAAACAATAAAAATTTATAAGAAATTAACACTTACATCCAAACACTTTATATTTTAAAATATAGAAACACCCCTAAGAATCACCCTAACTCCAATAAAATCCTAGCCCTTTTTCACATTCAATTTTAATTGAATTATATTTAGTTTGTTTTCTTTTCAAACGAGCTTACTACTTACTGAAATGGTAGGCTTTGTTGCGGTCGCACCACTGTACAGTGACCAAAAGATCGTCATCAATAATATTATAGGCTCCTTATCAACACCATCACACCATGTAAGAATGTAATGCTAACATTTTTTGCTCCCAAATATTTTTCACAATATAACACCATAATTCAAAGCCAGATTTCGAAAGCTTACTAAAATTATTTTTTAGGTTAATTACCACTTTCTTGATGGTTTACATTTTTAGAGAAAGGAACATTCACATCTTTCCTAATTCCAGTTTTTAAACCAAATGCCATTGCCATCTTAATCTTACAATCTCTCCTTTGGGAAAGTAAACAAAATCTTGTTCAGCACATCCATTATGTATATAAGCTAATATTTATGCTGCAAATATTTTTATCTCCTAGGTAGAAAAATCAAAGTTTTACATCAAGAATTGAAAGCTGCAAATAAACTAGCTCTTTAGTTTCAAATTGAACTCAAGTATTAATCACCTTTATATTAACCAAAATTGCTCTTGAATAAAACAAAACAGAATATACAGCAGTAGAAAAAAAGAATACATAGACTCACTAAACTGATTGTTCTGAGTAGTAGAAAAAATATATATTTCAAGTGCTGGTTCACTCCTCAAGAATCCTCTGCTATCCTCTCTTCCATTTGAGTTTGAGATGGCAAAGAATACTTCAAATGGTGGCGAGCAGCAATCACCAGAAAGCTTCTTTTCTCTCCGCTCCCTTTACGTATGTATATTCAGCAAGGGGCAAAAAAAAAACAAAAAAATCTGTCTGTATGGACTATGTTGATGCTGTTAGAAAGAATTAATAATGCTCTAAACCCTGAAGTCACTTAAATAGTCCTGAGTAGAAAAATATAGATTTCAGTGACTGTTAATCGAAGTCAGATCTGCCACTTTGCCTTAGTCTTAAGTTTTGATTAAACAAAATTTGACCATCTCAGTTACCTGTAAGCTATCTATCCTCCAAGTGACTTCTGCCTGTATCCATATTTCATCCTTTCAATTAATTTCTCTTTTGTTTTTCTTTTCTTGTCCATCTTTAGCCTATATCTTTGTTCTCTCTCTCTTTCATATATACCTTGCCAATGCACTTCCCCAGTTAATGGCCATAACCACATCTCACTTGGATGGTCACCATCATCAGCAGCCTCTGCTAGATCTTCATCCATTCTTTTTAACAACGAAATATTGAAGTATTTTGCCCACATATGTCCTTGCCGTAGCTCAACTGGGTGTTGCTCTTGCAATGAACCCGAGTGTGGATCTATCAAAACCATTTTCCTTCCACTATGATAAGCCCAGACATTGACAAGAACTTCCAAGATCCGACAGTAACAATGCTTTTTCTGTTCATCATATGAAACAATAGACGAACGTTATACTCGAACAAAGACCCAGGAACATAAAACTAAGAAAAGTAGTCCCGAATAACTCAATGGAATTTCCATCCCGAGGTGACGCGACCTGAAGTAATTGTGTCTTCTTTTTTTTTTATAAAAAAATTGTTCAGAAAATTTAATAATTTTTTTTAGTTGTACAGACTCAAACCAATAATTATTACCCATGTGGATCATGAGGCAATTCCACTCAGGTTAAACAGCAATATTCTAAAACTAAGTGCCTGCATGACTTACCTCAATGTCTGAAGAGCCCAACAAACAAATATTTCTTTTGCTACCATTGGTGTGCAAGGCATCAAGAGAATCAGCAAACATTCTGCAGTTCATTTATGACATTTCAATTTAACTCCAATCAAATTCAGCAACAAGCTTGAATATCACTGAACAAAAAAAGAAAAATGCCTGTAAGACTAAACACAAACGAGCCTCAGCCTCTGAACCATACCGAGAAAACATAACAAACTCCAGGAATGATGGGGTTGGCATAACCCAGCTATGCAGAGCAGACCAGTGACCACCATCTTCAGGCATGGGGGGAAGAGCTTCAATATGTGATGGCAAGCCATACATCCGTCGGAATGTATCTTCAAAAGCATTTCTGGATGCATTTTTAAGCAAAGTACAGTTTCATTCACAGCCCAAAAGAAATTCACAAAATTAAATACATTATTCCTGATGCAGGCACAAGTATTCAAAAATCCAGTCCCGTTAATGAAACTATAAACCACCACTTTCATGGCTCTGTAAAGATGTTCTCTTGACATATGATTTCACAAATTACTGTAGTATAATATTTACTAGTATAACTATTCACATTTCTCCACCATACATAAAATAATGATAACTTCCCTAAAAAAAAAACCATGACAGGTGCAAGAACTAAAATTAACAGCTATAATCTTCAACATCCAACAGCAACTCATTTAAGAAGCGATAAGAAAATATGCATCCCTTTTACAGGATACTTAAACATAGAAAGTAGCAGCTACTGACTTATTACTCTTTTATACAAAATATTTAAAGTCAACTTGAAACCAAATGTCGAAAAACATACCTGCAGTATCCCCCATTCAAGATGTCACACATGGACCAAAAAGTAAGTGCATTTTCAAACCCTTCATTCATGTTCATACGTGCCCAAAAATATATCACATCTCCTTTAGTGTTCTCTTGTATTGTTTCCTCCAAAACCTTTTCAGCTTCTGTAGACAATGAGACCTGCTTTCTCAAAAATGAAAGGAAACCACAAACAATTACTTTGAAACTGAAAACAAAAACATTACAACGGCATCTGTGTAATGAAAAATAAAGAAGACGTTATCAGGTTCAGCAGTGTCTTTGCAGCATAACTGAAAAGTTTCTCATACTTACCAGAAAGAAATAGAGGGAATAAATTAAGGAATTCCATAAAAGTTTCAAAGTAAAATCTGTCAAATATAATTAAATACCTTCCTACCAGCAGCATGCCATGATTGAAACCCAATCCAAGGTCTCCCATGAATGTTATCCACCTTTTTTGCAATAGCAAACATTCCTCCAATTTCACAGAGAATGTCCCTATAATAGGTTTCATTTAAAACAGGAAGCCTGGAAACAGCATTCACATCATCTGATCTCAATCTCTGTGCTCTGGTAGACTGCCATATACATCATAGGATAATTTCAATAAGTACGGTAAACAACAAACTTCTAGTGCAAATTTCAATACTTATGACTTAATCTAACTTAAAAAGTTCTGATAAAGGCGAGGGAGGAAAAAACTGCAACCATAATGGGATCAAGCTTTTCTTAATCAAGAATAAAACACCTTAGAACTTGGTTATACAAATCCAGTAACACATTAGGGAGGAAAAAAAAATGTTCTTGGCACTTGTGAGTGGTGATTTCAATTTATTATTTCTGCATTTTTCTGTAAGAAACAGTACTTTTATCAATGATCAAAAACAAAAATTACAAGAAAGAGGGGGATAAGGTATCCACAAGAAACAAACCAAAGCAAAAAATGAAACAACCACTGCTAAACAAAATGAAACTTAAAATAAGGTCTTGTGAGTAGATCCCCTCTCCCTAGCTACCCCAACCTATAAATTAGAATCCCATAATGTTTTTAAGCACCTTTAACATACAATTAGAAAGTACAAAAACTCAAGGGAAGCAAAAAAGTTGACAAGGATATGAACAAAATTAACGTAAATATATATATATAAAGTACTCACAAGACTTAGTCCACGGTATAAAGAACCATGGTGCAAGAATGGCCACGCTGCAGCTCCACTGTATATTTCATAAATGCAGACCGGCTGACCCGTCCTCTCAAGCTCTCCCTCATCCCTCTCATTGGCTTCAAACTTAAGCTTTTCAGATTTTCGAGCATTCCGATATATCTCATCCCATATACCAGAGTTTCTATCCATCCTTTCTTCAAGCTGCAGATGAGGACAAAAACTATTTCAAGCTTCATAAGAATTAAAAAGCAGTAGGCTGAAAAGTGGTTAAATTGGGAAAAAATCATAGGAAAGCATAAATTACAAGAGTAAAGACAACAGCATACCTCCTCTGTTTCCAACCTCTCATATTCTTCAGAGTTCTCTATTTCCTCTAAAACATCCCAGTCAAGTTGATGTGGGATATCTTGTTTCAGATTTCCAGCTCCATCCTCAGAGATGTTCTTGACATTGGCAGAATTTGTCAACTCTCCTTCAAGGGCATAGACAACACTCAAGTTTTGAAGCAAAACTCCACCCTCATCAGTTTTTAGAATTTCGCCATATGTCAAATCAATTTCCTTCGGGAACAACTCCCATTCCCATACCCTAGAACGAAGCTGAGACACTGGACTTGGAAGGAATGCATCAGAAGGGAAATTGAGCACATTCTCTAGAAGTCGTGCATAACCCATTATACATTCTGATGCCAGCATGTTCTTTGCAAGGCGTCTGCCAGCGGAGGCAACTGTCTGAGCAAATCTAGAAAGTTTTCCATTTGAAATAAGGAGTGAAAAAGCCTTCATTAAAGCATCTGGATTATGTTTTGTAAAGAATATCCCATGAACTCCACCAACTACCTGCGATTTGGAAGGTCCTTCAAGAAGGCTTAAAAAAATTATAGAAATTCCCTAATCTTGCAAATTATAGTATTTTTTTTAATTACAAATTATAGTATCAAAAATAGTAAAAATATATTAATTAATAAAACTCACATGTTTCTTCAAGACCGGGAAATCAGGTGCTATAACTGGAATTTCAAAAGTCATTGCTTGAAGAAGTAATGGAGGAAAACCTTGTACTTGTTGGGAGGAATCATAAAGAACAATGTCAGCCATTAACAACACACTCTTCACATCACTGTTCAAGCCAAAATGCCTCAAAGAACCATCCTGAAGTCCCAGACGTGCAGCAACTTCCTAAATAAAGGTTTGATCAATAAATCAATGTATCCTCAGGGCAAGACCAACAAAATTATGTCAATTGTCAGCTAAACACACCAGAAGACAACTCTTTAATCAGAATGGTCAAAAGAGTATTATCCATCCTCTGATCCTTTTTCATCATTTAACTGCCATTTCTTTTTCTTTTTATAAGAAAAGAAACAATTATTGACAAAATAAATATTACAATGAGGAAAAATAACCTCAACAATTCAAAGTGCTGTTTAAAAGAGGTTCTCTCAAAAACTGTGTGAAGCTTACTTGCCAGGATTACATAAATTTAACATAAAATTTATCTCACTGATCCACCATCCAAATCCTCCTAGAGCATTACTCAGCAAACATAATAGGAAAAAAAGAAAATGAGAGAAGATCATGATATCCAGAGTTATGACCTCTTGAAAAAAAAATCTTATAAGCTTATTTACAAGGTACGTTACAGAAAACAATAAGGTTAAGTCAAGTACTTGGGGTAAAAATTGTATACTCATCTATGAAATAATTTCTAAGGAACTAATTTTTCACCGACCATTGTACAAGTATTTCTTGCACACATCAAAAACACATTTTCCTAGTCACAACTATTGACCATAAAAGATTGTCCACTTGAAAAAAGAAGGCAGATTCAAGCATTTTAGAACTGATACAATATAGTTTGAAATTGATAAGAAAAAAACATTATCCTAAATGCAGATTATAGAAATAATTACCTGTAAGAAGTCATCGTATCCATCAGTGGAATTACCATATAAAAAAACAAACTTAAAAGACCCCTCAGGATCTTTCCTTCTAGCATATTTTATTAGCAAAGGTCCTATCGTATGCATTGCCACAGCATAGTCCCATGATAGCTCATTGTAAAAGGTCGAACTTCCAACTACAAGAACCAACAAATCATCATTGCTAAATCCATTATTCTTTCTTAACTGAATTTTGGATTGGGTCTTAATGTAGCGTTCTGCAGCCCAAACATCTAGTGGAGATCCAGGAATGACAAAGAAGTTTCCAGAGTCAAGCACACTATATAACATCTGATACAGATTGCAGGAAGCAATTAAAATTTGAGGAAAAAAAAATACAAATAAGTAATGGAACAATGATTGAACAACATAACATTTGAAAAAGAAAACAGATCTACCGGCAGACTGAAATCTGGAAACACAATAACGTTAGCTCTACTAAAAGCACTTCTCCAGTGAGAAATAAGGTGCATCCAGCCCATTTCCTCATACATTGAAAGACGGTTTGCGAGGGTATCTTCTTGAATTATCCATATCAAAGGTACTGAACAGAAAGGTTCCTGCATAAGGCTGCAAATATAAAACTTACTGATCACTGAATCTTCAAATAGAACAAACTTATTAATGATAATTCTCAAAAAATAAAGTGAGAGAGAGAGCCAGCTGGCAACTACTAGACAATATTTAATTACGAACTGCTTTTGAGATCCATACTAATTGAGCTTCCTTTTGTATATACAAAAACACCAATCTTGAATTATGATAGTTTGACTCACAGACTATAGAGTAAAAAATTTTGATGCTCCGAAGATAATGGGTTCATATGTAACTGCAACTTGTCTAAATGATTTCTAAGAACAAGCAAATAATAAGAACATAAGCTACACCAACATTTAAATGTAATCTCTCTCTCCCTTCTTCTTCTTCTTCTTCCTCTTCTTCCAGCTGATTGCAAGGATTTGTTAGAAACGAAGGCTCTTCATTATGTGAACTGAAAGTCAACTTTGTTTGGTCATTATAATTTATAAGCTCCTCATTCCTATTGCTCAACTATCAATGTATGTCATCATAAATTCCTAAACTCATCAATTCGCTGAAAGAATATCCATCCCTCTCCACTTTCCCTCTTGAATATGAAAATAATATTTAAGATAAATAGCTCATGTACCAAAGAAGTTTATTGCTTGAAATATGTAAATAAAATAAAATGAAATATAACAAGATCGGCGATCAAGGAAATCAAGAAGAACTAACCAGTTGGTTGAAAGAATAAAAAGCTGTTGAACCTAAATGTAAACTTTAAGGAAGCTACAAAAAACTATCAACTCAACCCACCTTGAAATTGCCCCTTTTGCTTCAAGCGAATCAACAATAACACCTTCAAAGCTACAGAGAAATGAAAAAGGAAAAAATAATATCAATGATCAGACTAAGTAAACAAAGAAACAAACAAGACCCTCTCCAATAGTTGCAAGCCAAAAAAATTGACACTACCCTGATTGACCAAATGATAAACGTTTTCAAGTCCCAACAGTGAAGTTGGGAAAGACAGAAGTACCGAAAATATATAAATAGCTTTTATAAAAAAATAAAAAAAAAACACTATGATAGAGAAGAGGAAAACATACATTGACCAATCAATATGTCCATAACTCTCAGAACCAATAACTGAAATCTGACCTCCAAGTTGCTCCCATATTGTCCGTGCATTTCCATCCTCTACTGCAAAAATCTGTCAAAAAGCCATCATAAAGAGACACAAGCTTTTCAAACCCAACTGAAACATTATATATTAAAGAACTCCTTGGCCCCTTCTTTTATATAATATCTAATAAGAAAATAGATAGCTTCTACTACAGCATCATGTCATACCATTCATATACGATCATGGAAGCATTTTTTTCTCAGCAAATGAGCAATAATTACACTACCAATAGTAGATAAAGAAAAAGAAGATGAAATGTGTAAAAACTCACCTTAAGCACATAACCAAGCTTTTGCATGCTCTTTAACACAGTAATTAACAGCAGGGACTGTGGATTCTTCTTCATGTTTCCTAACACCTGTCATTCAACAAAATGAGGCCCAATTCATTGCAATGTGAAATATACACACACATTAAATCCCCATTTCGGCAGAAACAAAAAATGACGTGGATACACAAAAGGTGGGAATCTAAGCTAGATTTTATAATCGTGAAAGTAAATTAAAATGATATTTAACCGTGACTATATGCTATAATGTTCTTCAAACCACAATAACACATATAACTTGTGAATAATAAAATTGCAAATATCATTTGAGCCACCGTAAGTGTGAACCTATAGACAGATAAAAGAGGAGCAGTCCAAACAGGAGGGGAAGTTCATGACCATCATTAGCCTTCTCCCTGTACAAATGTCCACTTAAACCATTGAAAGCTCTAACTACACATATTTGTAATACCTTAACCTAGCTTTGTTTTCCTACGATCCAAAATTTGCTGCTCAAATTTCTTACAAGCCTTTCTTCTGGTATATAGATCCAAAGTAAACATACTCTGTTTGCCTTTTCTAAGTCCATAGCATAAAAGTACCTTCCCAAATCATATATATACACCGACATGCAATCCAGGAAAATCCTCCAGTGACTTATTGTTCTCCCTTGTCCTACATCACTAGATTTGACAAATTTGAATGATTTCTAGTTTGATGCTCTTTTTTTCTTTTTTTTTTGGGTTGACATAAAGCCAAAACCAAGGTTTTCGTTTATATAATTCTTGAAGTACAGAGGCAAAGATTGACAGAGAAATGGCACTTTTATATTTTACATCGAAAAACATAAAACAATTCCTAAACTGTCTCCTTCATAAAAAAAAAAACAGGCAATTTTATCGCAGACAAATGCAATGATGATGTACTAGGAAACACCATTTAATATAACTTCTCAAGTATCAAACTTACATCTCTTATCGGAATAAAAAGGAACTTCTTCCTGAAATAAAAACTGTTGTTTAATACTGAGGCTAGCTCAGTAGTGATTGGGAGGGAAAATGTGGATTTGAACGATATTTCTGATTTATGAATTATAACAAGTGTGCTAGCTATATTTGAAGATAAGATAATAATAATAAAAAAACACGCTTACAGTAGTCATTCCCTTCTTCAAACAATCAATTAATAATCCAAATATAATATTAACTCATTTATAACTTCATAAGAAGTGTTACTAGTCCGGACTCCGTTAGAGAATTTCGGGATGATTGCACTTAGGAATTCAGAACAGTTGCTAGACCTTTAGTTCATACAACAAGCCCCAATTCACTCGCATCGCCAAAATCACAATCAATCATTAATAAAACAAGTGTCAAACACTTCCATAAATCAAAATTCAAATTTATAAGCCTAACAATATCATAAATTAAGAAAACAATTTAGATCTCCATTCAAAAACAAAAGCAAAGTCAAGTAACAGTTTAGCACTCACAATAGCAAGTCTAGGCGCCCGAACAGCAATCCTCGGCTCATTGCGCAAATGATCGAGACCATTCCCCTCTGCGAGTCCGCGTGCTATCCTCCCAGGCACGAACCTGAGCGTGCTGCCAAGCTTCAAACCATCTCTCAGCAATCTCCCCCTATCACTCCCTTGCCTGAACACCGACGTGATCGAGCTCTGCAGCACCATGGACGCCATTGCAAACAAGAACACCGCAAAGATTATCACTAAATAAAACGTCGACTTCCCTTTGAAAGGAAACAACCACAGAAAACCTTTACGATTGAAACGATTGGGATGCGATCGGACACCCCGCAACAACAACGATGAATGGCGATCCGACAACGGCTTGCCTCGATCTCGCTGGTGGCTAGGGTTAGGGTTCCGCTTGAAAAGAAAGCTCGTACCGATCGAGTGAGAAGCGAGATCATTACCAGCACCGGAGACGGGGACGGTATTAACATTGCCGTCGTAACCATCTGGAGAAGAAGGCGACGAATTTCGGCCCATGGCCAGACTTGATTGGCCTCTCGTTCTCGTTTTCCGGCGAAAGTGACGGAAAAGCTTCGCTCAAGTGTGGCTGTGTGAAAAGATGGCAATGTGAACAGTGAGAGCTGGCATTGGAGAGGAGAGAAGGTTATGTGCCTCACTTCGACTCTCTTCTCCTCTACTCTTGTCAGCCTATGAGAAAGTGAAAAACGAGTTTTCATTTCCTTTTCTATTTTTCCTTTTCTTTTATTTTACAACAAATTTTGTTAATTTAAATTTTGGCACCAACAAATAATTTTAATTTTAATTGATCCCCTCCAAAAATAATAATTATAATAATTGGTAATAAATGAAGTCTTTATTATTTTTATTTTTATTTTGACAAAAAAGAGTATTTATTATTTATTAATTTTATGGTTGATGAGTAAGTGTGAAGTATTAAATTTGAGGAATATATTTACTCAAAAAAATTTGAGGAATATACAATGCACGTGCCCGCAAATTTAGCATGATCGTACTAATTATATTAAAATGGCTTTTAAGCTTGATCTATTAATAAATTAAGTACGTGATTTTGTGCCATAAGTGACAAATTTCATAACAAGTATATTTGCTCTTACAAAAGTTTAAGGTATGTTTTCATAAATATGGTTTTTTAGTCATTAATATGCAAAAATATGATAATTAAACTTTTCTCGGTTTGTATGGACAAATTTAATTAAAAAAAATCAGATTATAGGAAAAAAAATATGGCATAATAATGATTTTTTTACAAAAATATGGGAAAAAAAATCTCATAAAAGGGAATATAAATTTTAAAAATCCATAAAATAATATTTGTAAAAAAAAATCATATTTTTTAAAACTTTATTGAAAAACCCATATAAATTATAATTTTCACAAAGTTTAATTACTTCAATGAGAATATATAAATAAAAAAAATTGACATTTTTACTAAATTTGACAATTTTTTTACATTTTTACCTTTAGACGGATAATTTTACATTTTTACTGTTTTTATTTTTCTTTTACTCATTTTGTTGATTTGTTTTTTTAAAAAAATATTGTATACTCATTCAATATCAGGTTTTTCAGGATTTTTAATATATTATTTTGTTATACTCTCTCTCATCTACTACTTATATTTATCCTAGATACAAATAACATGTAATGCACATTTATTTAATTTAATTTATTAAATTTTTATATTATTATATAAATATTTTAAATAAATAAACAATATTATATATAAAAAATAACATAAACATATTAAACAACAAATTATTACAATTTTTTTAAATATATATATATATAATATGGTAATATTTTTAAATATAAATGATAATTTTTTTAATAAAAATAAAAATTATGTACTATATATTATTATAACAATATTTTATTATATTTATATTGGTATAAGAATGAAATATCTAGTCTTTTATTAAATATTATTATAATAATAGTATTTTATAATATTTAAATTTATATTAATATAATTAGTAAAAAATAGGATTATATATTATTATCATAATAATATTTTATAACATTTAACTTTATGCTAATATTGTTATTAAATATCTAGTCTTGTATTACATATTATTATAATAATGATATTTTATAACATTTGAATTTGAATTTGAATTTATATTAATATAATTATTATATATGTAGTCTTATATTAAATATTATTATAATTATGATATTTTATAATATTTGAATTTATATTAATATAATTGATAAATATCTATATTTAAATTAATTTGAAAGGTATATTCCGTTAAATATTTAGAATATTTCATTAAAGTTAATAAAACAAACTATTAAAACAAAAAAAAATCGATTATCTACACACTTATTATATAGAAGAGATATTTTTTTTCATTTTATTTTATTATTTTCACACACTCTCTCATACACTCATCTACCTTAATTGTTATTTTTCCATCATTTTATTTTTCTTGTTATACTATCACATCATTATCAAACTTTTTTATTATTATTAATTCGTAGAATTGTAGAATATAATTTATTAAAATAATATTTGAGTGTAAAAGAAAGACAGCTGTACCTATACCAAATACTCCACCATCTTTAATCATGACACTACATCATCTTCTTTTTCTACAGTTTTAATCATTTTTTCCTTTTCTTTTATTTCACTTTATCCTATGCTCAATACTCATTTTACTTCTTCTTCCGAAGATCAATATATTTTTTTTATCTAATATTCTTCATGATGGTCACTTTTTTTTCTTAAACATTACCTTATACCCCAATACATATTTTAGTTGTTGTTCATCTTCTCAATTTTCTATATTCTTCTTCTTTCTTTTTTCAACGAAGCTCTTGTTCTCCTTCTTTATTTGCAAATAAAGACATGGTCGTCGTTTTGTTAGTTTTAAGTTTATGTTGTGTTTTTCGTTGGTTGTTTTAATGTTGCATGTTATTATCCAGATTATATTTGTGTCGTTTTTTTTTTTATTTCAGCATATCATTCTCATTTTGATATTATAAAGGTATATTTCTTTTCTTATTTTTAGATGCTTTGTAGTTATTGGTTGTTTTCTATTTTTAAGTTTGTTTTGTTTATCTTTGGATTTTCTATCTCTAGTACATATGTTATTAAAAATATATAAAAAAAAAACTATCATCAACACAAAGCAACATAAACTCTCTCTCTCTCCCCCATCTCTTTCTTTCATTCTTTTTTCTTCTTCAAATTTTCACAGCAACAACATCATCACCATTATAGACCGTTGTTGACTTGAAGTTGATTTTATGTTGATCTTGCGTTGTCTACTTGTCATTGTAGGTTGTATGCTAGGATCATTGACAACAACGCTTACACAACATGCCAACAACCCGAAAGCAACAATGTTTTAGATTTGTTGTTGTTGACGTCAGATCTAGATCGCCGACATCTATGGTGTTTTGACGTTGCTTGTTTCTCAAATCGAGATTGGGTTGTAGTTGTGATTTTTTTCTTATCGAGATATGTTATCGTTGTGGTGTTGCTTTTCAGATCAAAATGCTCTGTATTTTTGTTGTTGTTTCAGGTCGAGTTTGACTGTTGTTTGAAATCGAAATCGTTGTGGGTCATCTGAGAGAGGTCTGGTCTATGGTTTTGTTGTTGTTTGAGGTTGGGTTTGGATGTTGTTTCAGGGCGAAATCACTGTGGGTGTCGCCTAAGAGAGGATGAGTTGCAGCCTGAGAGAGAGAACAAAAAAGCAAGTAGTATTTCTGTAATTTTGAAGTTTTGTTCCGTACAAATGTAAAAATTTCATGCTACAGTAAAAATTATATTTTTTTTATTACTTTTTAGTTATTTCATAAAAAAATCCCTAAAAGAAAGAAATTTCTACGGTAGGGGCCTCAAAAATGGCCCTACTGGTGGGGCTATTTTGTGTTTTCAGTCTGTTAATAGTTTTCGGCACGATGTTTTTATGACTGTGTATATTTATGTTATTTAGAACATCTTGCAATTTTTAAGAAAATTCCAAATAATTTACAGTGCCGAAAACTAGTTTAAAGATAGATTGTTGCACGAGTGATTAATTTTTTTATGCGAGTGGAAAACAGCAGGTTTGAACTTAGTTTTTTGCACGATAAATTATTCAGAATTTTCTAAAAATTTACAAATATTATAAATAACTATAATATACACGGTTATAAAAAAAATCGCACTAAAATTTTTTCACGGGTAAGAAAAATAAAAGAGCCCAACCGGTACAATATTTTTTTGAAGTGTCTATATGATGTGATTTTGATAGTGAGAGTCACTTTCCAAAGTAGTTGAAGTATATGTTTCAGAGTATCTATTCTAAATTAATTCGGTTGAAAAGTATTTGTAATATATCAATATTTTTTATAATTTATCTTGAGTTTTAATCAAATTTTAACATTTTTTATTTTATCTATTTTTTATAATAATAATAATAATATTTTTTCAATTTATCATTTTACAAATGAAAAAATATATTGGAATTTCATTTTATAATATTGTATTCGTCTAATTATAATATTTATTTTTTACACTTTGAAAATTTATTTTCGCACACAAAATCATATTTTTCTATCAAAAAAATTATTATGTACAAAAAATATTTAAACCACTTTAGAATGAGTTTGTATTTTAAAAGGATATGTAACTATTTGGTACATTGTGTTTTTTTAAAGTATCATTTTGGTACTATGTATCTATAATAATGCTCATTTGGTACCCTATATTTTGAAATCGTGCATATTTGATACCATGTATTATAAAATCATATATATTTGATACCCCAAACTTAAATTTAATTAATAAAATTTTACAAATTTAATCAAAATGCTCTCAATTATACGAGTTCTAAATTTATATTTAATTACTTAATTACATATAACTGATGACAACTTGGTCATATTGACAAAATTTTATCTATCAAATCCAAGTCTAGGATACCAAATATGTATGATTTTAAAATATAGGGTATCATATGAGCATTATTGAAAACAGAGGGTACCAAAATAATACTTTGCAAAATTACAATGTACCAAATGAGTAAATTCCCATTTTAAAAAGCAAAATAATATCTTTGAGATTTGTATAAAATGTTAGAAAATATAAAATTAATAATTTTTGGTAAAAGTAACTTTTAGCTTTTTCTAAAAATAGCATTTTGAATTTTTTTTGCAATAAACTTATTTATTATATATTACTCAAAATAAAAATATTTAAAATAAATTAATATTATTTAATAAACAATATTTAATTCTTAATTTTTTTTCAAAAAATATTTTATAATTTATATTTATTAGATATTTTTTATTTTAGTAAGTTTAAATTAACAAACCACTTTAATATATAATTTATTATACACTATAACATTATTTTTGTATCTCATAGTATTTTTAAATTATAATTTATCCTAAACATATCAATTTCATGTTTGAGGCAAAAATAAAAAGAAAAATAAATAAATACATAAAAAATGAGAGTTTCGAGATAACTTGAACAAGATTATAATACTATTATCATTATAATTCGAATCTTAGCTACATTAAGTAGTTATAATATATATACATAATAATATATATTATATAATATAATATTTTTATTTATGATCACTTTATTAATCTCTTATAAAAAAAACATATATAATTGAACACTTGTAAATTTGTTTAAATAAAATAAAATAAATATGACAACTTAATACAATATTTCCAACTTACAACACTTTAAAATCTGTAATTTACCAAACTCTCAGCAACTTTTCACCACAACACCCTACAACACAGCTACATATGCTTTTCCACACAGCACAGTTGTACCAAACTGGCCCTAAATATATAGTAAATATATGCCTAAGTTGGTTGTTCCGTGCATTTGTATAAAATCATCCGACCAGTCTGATCGGTGTTATATTATTTTAAATAATATAACGTTAGATTAAATAATGTGACAAAATGTGATTTGACATACCTTGTAACATATTTGTTGACGCCGTTTTTCGTCAACTTAAATAGGAGAACAATTAAACAAGAGTTTTTTACGTGGTTCAGCAGTTAAATCTGCCTAGTCCACGAGTCTATGTTATTAGAGCTTGGGAGTTTTCTGGAAACTTTTCAGAGAATAGTTGCCCAGAGTTTTCTCTCAAGAAATCAGAAATCGATCATTTACAAATGGATTTTCCTTCTTTATTTATAGAGAAGGTTTGCAGAATTCATTCCCACATATCCCAGGAAGATATTCTCTTAATCAATTAATACAATGTTATTTAATGCATTATTTCCTATATACATGGAAACGTCCCACAAAATGTGGGATCGGATAACAGATTAAATGATATCCCTTAAACATTGGGATTGTACAACAATAAATATATTCACATGTAATTGATTAACTCGGATACGGAATTCATCAAATCCCCGAGACTATAGTGTCAAACCATGGCCATTGCGAGCTTAGAGAATATTTGAGGCTACACATCCTTGTCCATTTCGAGGTAGTTACTTACAACAACGCAGCCTGACTGAAGGATCATATGGCAACTGTGTAAATTTCGAGCTCAGACTTGACGAGCCTAGATTTTGGGGTCATAACTTCTCATGCTCGAAATCTGGGTATAACATTTTGCCCCCTCAAAAGTATCAGTTCGAATCCCATGAGAAGGAAACTTTTGAACTGCCCCTCTTGGAAATTGTACCATTAATTGCATTCGAGTGTGGACACGCATCAGCTAGGGAATGAAGGGCCAAAGTACTTGAATGTCTTTTGCACCATGCACACGTCCGTCCGTCTGCCAACTTTATGGCGCCATCCTTTCATTTGTTCCTAACCGTTTGTTTAGATACCGAATTTGGCCAACGGTCTAGATCAATTCAACGTTTAACATCCTTTTGGGCCTATAAATATGCATGTGTTATCTTCTTCCCCTTCTTCACTTTTATTTTCAAACTTTTAGAAAGGAAAAAGAGAAACCAGAACCTGTGTTGCCCTTGCATGTTCTCCAAACCAAGAAAACAAAACAACGTTGGCTTGTTCGACTCCGTGAGATCGTTCTTGTAACCGCTCCTTCGATTGTCAATCTCTCTGTATCCACCAGCTACATTGTGTAAGTTTCTGATCTTCATTTACCTGTTCTTCTTTTTTCATGTTTCTTTTGTAAAAATGGTATCTCTGGTTTCTATTAGATTTATAGGGTCTCGCTCTTGCATTAAGCAAGTTTTCTGATTTGAGTAGTTTTTGCATGTTTAGAATGAAGGTTTAAATTGGAAAATTTAGGGTAGAAATGTGTAAAAATTGTCTTTTTCTGGTAATGGGGGGTTTCATGTAGCTTAAGAAATAGGGTTTTGGACTTAGGGTTTTTAAATTGCACGTTTCCCAAAAATATCGCCTTTTTGAGTAACCGCCAACTTTTTCCCTGAAAATCCGGGATTCTAAAAAATAAATCCACTTTTCCCCCTTCATGTCAAATACACGCTCGGGGCTCGATTCTTTCAATAGCTCAGGTTTCTTCCGAGCCCGATCTCGTTTTTTTGATCGAGCTTATTCCATGGTCTCAAGTACTCGAGCTCGAACCATCTCAATTTTTATCCTTGATTTCTTGTGTGCCTGGCCCTCACCCTTTTTCTTTCTTGCTAGATGTTGCAGAATTTGGAAAAACGGTGGGGGTCATTACTCACAATGCCTTATTCACCGAAGACTCCGAGCCCAAAGTCACCCTTTTCTTGGAATCAGCCGCTGATTCATGAGCACGAATTGAGGAGTGAGCAAGAGGAGACTCGAGCTCACTTTCGATGCCAAATCGACGAGGTCGAAGAGAGAAAGAGGAAAAAACTTTGGGTCGCAATCTATCTAGACCCGAACCCCGAGCCCAGACCAATTCCTCTCGACCATACTCTTAAAGTAATGGTCGCTTTCAAACCGGGTGAACTCAAATTTTTACTGATGGAAGAATCAACAAATCGTCTATCCACCTCGCAACCGACCGCCATTCCCACTTCGAAGGGAGAGTTTTTCGAGGCCGAGCACTATTGGATCTCGATTTCCTCATTGGAACAAATAACCAACATCCTAGCTCACCACGACCTAGGATTGTCAGGCTTGCTAAGGTGTCGAGCTCTGACTTCCAATGAGCACAGCTGCTACGCCCCGGGAGATGGCAATCCCGACAATAAGCTGAAGCTTGCGGCTTGAAGCCACAAGCATATGAAGGCAGGGGCCTTATTGCCCTTGAAGTCCTTTTTTAAGGACTTTCTGGATTTTGTTGGGCTCGCGCCCTTCCAACTCCAGACCAACTCGTACAGGGTCTTGTCAGCCCTGAGGTCGCTTTACCACGAATTAAAGTGGGAAGGACCTTCGCCAAGGGAGATTATATATCTCTTTTGCCTAAAAAGAAACCCCTCCCGGGCTGAGGGAGGAGATGGCTTCTGCTACCTTTAGAGCTATCCCAGGGAGAAGAAGGTTTTCGAGGACATACCCAACCATCCTCCTAACTTCAAACTGGCGTTCTTTTGGACGAACGGCCTGACTCCCTCCAAATATTACTCGTTCAGATGAATACGTAAGCATACGACCCTTTTCCTCTCATGCTCAACTTTTGTTTAGGCTCGAATTATCTCCATAACGTATTCCATTCTTTCAGCTAACTATCACCGTCCCACTCCCACGGACGCAATGAAGGAGCATAAAGAAGCTTTGCTCCAACTTTCTTATGGCAGGCACTCCATATCTTATCTTCTCCACGAAGATAGGATTTGAGCCTGCGGCCTCCTGGAGAAGGACCAATCAACAAATGATAGAGCCTACAAGAAGTATACCAAGTGGGAGTTTGTGCTTCTCCCAACCGACAGTCTTCCTCCGAGGCGAAGCTTTAAGGCATGATCCCCAGCTCACCGTCACAGGAGTCCATGCTCGAGGAACGATGCCAATGATGAGGCCTCGAGCTCGAGTGACAGAGGTAAGGTCATTCTTAGCTCAGCCTTATGGTCTCCTTCCCTACTTAAACATAAACCCGACACCCTGATCTTATGCAAAGATGATAGGGACAACTTTTATGTATGGTCATGGGTAGATGATAGGGTCCATAGGTTTGATAGCTGGCTAGGGAAATATGACACAATGTATTTTCTGAATGAGGTTTGGGATGGAATAGCCATCCAATACGGGACAAACGACTATAGGGACCTTTTGAGGTTGACTTCCACGTATAGGGAAGGGACTCCCCCAGCCTCCTCTGAAGATGGGGGAATTACCTGGTCGCCGAGCATGAGCTCGGGGGAGAGTTCCAGTTAGGTTCCCTGTCACTTGTCTTTAATTCTTTTAATTGTTTGCTTTACACTAATTTTAGCATTTTAAGCTCGTTTTCTAATGTGATTGTCCAGGTACAATGGATTCCGACCTCGAGAACATGCTCGCTAGTGGTGAGGGGGCCAAGCATAGCAAGCGCCCGAGGGCCTCACAGAAAACTGGCCGGCCTGCTAAGATCCCTAAGAGGACCGAGAAAACTCCTCCTCCCCCACTCCTACTGTTACGAGCCCGGTTACGGACCCCACTCCCCAGGTCGAGATTCCTACGGGAGATGCTCCTCCGCCTCCTGCCATCCAGATCCTTCCGACCCTTGGCCCTCTTCCGAAGAAACCAGCGATGACTAAGGGGTGCATGTTGTCAATTTCTACTCATGTTGATGAGTATGTCATCGACAACGCTGCCGGGACTCACGAAGCCACTCTTGGCTTGGACGTCCTGTCTCGGGTAGGCCAAAGCATCAACAATCTCGGGGCTCCTCAATGGCAGTTCCTGATCAATGCTCGGGACTCTAATGTCCTTTTTGACAAGAGTACCGAACTCATATCCTCGATAATTTTTCTTACCTCGCTATTTATTGTGATTTTATTTGGAGCATGCTCTAACTTGATTTGTTTGTGTGTTAGGCTTTTACTGTAGTTGCTTAGCTGAATTATAAGCTGAACAATGAGGTTCATGCAAGCAAGTCTTATGCTCAGGAGTTGAAGGAACTCCAGCTCAAACTCACCGACGAGTTTAAGGCTGCAAGGTCAAAGCTGGAGGCTAAGATCGAGAAGGTGAAGGTTGAGCTTAAAGAGAAGAGCTCCAGAGTCAAGGAGCTTAATAAGATCAATGCCAAGCTTGAGGAGGAGAAAAAGGCCACCTTCGAGATAATAGAGGGCGAAAAAGCTCGTCTCCTCGAGGAGTTCAAGCAAAGGAAGGATCGGGCAGTTGACTTGGACATGTACAGGATTTGCGCCAGCAACGCCGATCTCGACTCGAGCTTCTTGGGCTCTTTTGAGGAAGAGCTTGTGGCCAAATGGCAAGCTCGACTTGATGCGGAGGAAGCTGCTCGGGAGGATGCTGAGAAGGCCAAAGAGGATGTTGAGAAGGCTAAGGAGGGTGCTCCTACCTCCTAAATCTTGATTCTGGGCTGCGTCCCTCGGAATCTTATGTAATAGTTTATACCTTTTGTTTGTCATGCCCTTGGGGCAAAAACAATTTACAGCTTGTAAATGAGCTTTTGATATTTTTAATACCATGCTCGTCTTCACTTTAATATTTTTGCTTTACATCTCTCTGATCGAAACATTTTAAGCAATTTTTATATTAAGAGTCTGCTTTTATTCTTGTTTATCCATACAAACACATGTTGGATTTAGGCTCGAGTTTCCATACATTCTCGCATAGTTTGCTCGATAAATCCGTATCCGATCTCATTATTTGTCAAGGTCGGAACTTACTTTTACCATGCACTCGAAAGTACTTATATGGTGTGTAAGATAAGTATTTTAGTTGTATTATGTTTTTCTAGTTACTTTTCCTCGTCCTCGGGTAGCTCCTCGAGGTTGTGAGGTTGAAAATTTTGTTGCAAAATACTCCAACCTCAGTATCGACTTAGCTTGCAGTAGGTTAATTTTTGCCCACTTATGTCGATCAATTTTAGCTGGTTTGTTCCAAATCTATTTAGGTCGTGTTTGGTTCGTAATCCATACACTTATATATTTTCGATCTAGTTATATCTAGATCGTACTGGTTCGCGTTTCTAGTCATATCTAGACACTTTATTTTAAATAATTTGGCTATGTCCAAATTTTAGCTAGCGTATTTGGTTATATCCAAACACTTTATTTTTAATAATTTGGTTATGTCCAAATTTTAGCTCGCGTATTTGGCTATATCCAAACACTTTGTTTTTAATAATTTGGTTATGTCCAAATTTTAGCTCGCGTATTTGATTATATCCAAACATTTTTTTTAATAATTTGGTTATGTCCAAATTTTCGCTCGCGTATTTGGTTATATCCAAACACTTTGTTTTTAATAATTTGGTTATGTCCAAATTTTAGCTCGCGTATTTGGTTATATCCAAACACTTTGTTTTTAATAATTTTTTTTTTTCAAACTGATGGTATATATACCACTGATGCCCCCTTAATATCTTATGAGTGTGATCATAGGTTATTGAATTAAGAGAGTTTGCAAAAAATACAACATATTGAAACAACATTGAACTTTATTCAAAATTGAACAATTTATCAATAGAAACCTTGTAAAGATAAACAAGCATGGTTACAGGAGACATCATTCCTACACTATTGATAGTAAGGTCGTAGATGTTCACCATTCCATGCTCGTGGTACCAATTCTCTGTTTAATCTTGCCAATTTGTAGATCCCGGGTCGAATGATTGACTCGATCTGATAAGGTCCTTCCCAATTAGGTCCAAGTACGACAGCAGCTGGGTCTCTTGTAGCTAGAAACACGCGCCTTAACACCAAGTCTCCCAACCCGAACTTTCTTTCCCGAACCTTTTTATTGAAATATCTGGTAGCTCGCTGTTGATATGCCGCATTTTTCAGTTGAGCTTCATCCCGTGTTTCTTCAATCAGGTCCAGACTTACTTTGAGCTGGGAATGGTTCGAGGCTTGATCATAAGCATGGCTACGAATAGTGGGTATTTCGACCTCGATTGGTAACATGGCCTTGCATCCATATGCCAGAGAGAAAAGAGTATGTCATGTTGAAGTGCGAGCCGTAGTTCGATATGCCCACAAAACTTGGGGCAACTCCTCGTGCCATTTTCCTTTAGCTTCTTCCAATTTCTTTTTCATAGAACTCTTAAGAGTCTTATTCACAGCTTCGACTTGGCCATTTGCTTGGGGATGGGCAACAGACGAAAAGCTCTTTATTATCCCGTTTCTCTCACAAAAATTGGTGAACAATTCACTGTCGAATTGAGTACCATTATCTGATACTATTTTTTTTTGGCATTCCATATCGGCAGATGATGTTCTTTACCACAAAGTCCAAGACTTTTTTCGAGGTAATCGTTGCTAGAGGTTCGGCCTTGGTCCATGTTGCGAAAATTAAAGCTACGTAAGTATACGTAATCGCCTTTGTAGTTTATTTCGGTAAGACCGATATCGTTCCCATGGAGATTAATTTATCAATTACCAAATAATTAATTTTTAGTTTCTATTTGACTAATGAAAACTGGATTTGTGAATTTTGAAAACAAAAAAACAGAAATAAATGAAAATTGCAGAAATCAAATAATAACAAGAACACAAGGATTAAATTCACTGTAAAACAATTAGGAATCCTAATCTTCTCTACTATCCACTCTATTATTCTTTAATGCAATTACTATTGAAACTCTTCTCACTGAAATGATAGACATACAAAAGTGTTAACTATTCGAGTTAAGAAATAGAAAACTCGACCTAATGTGAATTCCCTATATTTCTATGGTCAATTCAAACAATAGGAAGCAATGAATACAGCCCTAAATCACATAAACCAATTTGATACTCTCGTTCTAAATTGAAATCTATGTCTATTCAATTTTAGCATATTTAAATCTCACTTTTCAGATTTTGATTCAAATTCATAAATCGTATGTAAAAGGTGATCAATCATTCACATACACAATAAACACAAACTGAATAGATTTCAGATGAAGAAGAAATAGATAAATGCATTAAATCATAATAGAGTTTGATAACTCTACAAAATAGAGTTATTTTACCACTTTTTATGTGCTAATTGTTGCTTAATTCTTGAGTTTTTAAATAATTTATTAAGTTTTTAAGTAATTTTGAATTTATTAGTCTTATCATAATTTTATATACTTTTGTATGTTTTTATAATTATTTTGTTGTAAAATGTTGTAGTTAATTATTTGAATTATTGTAGTTGAATTTGAGGTAAAAAAATGTTGTATTATTGAATTTAAATGTTAAATATAAATTAAGTTATAATTAATGTTTTCAAAGAATTAAATTGATTTATTTTATAGTTGAAAATATTTTATTATGATTTAGTTTATGTTTATTTTGTAGGGAAGTTGTTGCAATTTTGGGCTTTGAAAAGTAAGGAAAAGAAGGAAGAAAGGTGGCATTTTTTGATATAAAAGAAAGGAAAGTTGGTATTTTTGAAATACCAAAAGCAGGCCCAAGGCCCAATGCCATGAAGCCCAGGCGCCAGAAGCTCTTTCAGCAGCTCCCAGCTCACGTTCAGCTGCCTCTTGACTACTTGAAGCTCCAGCAAAGTCAACCGAAGTCACCAAGACCAACCTCCAAGCTGCAGCCTCCAGCCTTCACGCTAGCATGCCCTCTTCAGCACCTTCAGCAAGCCAGGACCACCGAAACCCCAAACCAGCCCCTTTATTTATCTTGAGCCCAACAAATGCTAATGTTTCCTTGTCCCACAATTGCCAAAAATGCCAACTTTTTACCCCACTTTCTACACATTTTACCCCAAAACATCATTATTACACCCTATAATTTACCCATATTTGCCATATTATAATTAATTAAATTAATTTAATTAATTTAAATTGATTATTTTAATAATCCCATTTTGGCTATAAATATGGTATTTCAAGACCATTTAGGGTGGCCATTTTGAGAGGGGGGAGGTTACTATACCATAATTTCTACACATTCAAAACATTTAAATTCTCTTCTTCTTCTTCTTCTTCTTTTTGGTTATTTTCTATGTATTTTTAGAGGAAATTTTGGGGGTTCATCCTCCAAATTTTCCTATTTATGTTTGTAATTTTTATTTTGTATTTGCTATTCTAGTTATGAGTTTCTAATCTTTTTTAGATTATTAAGGTGATGATGAAACAATTTGTAACTAGATAGTATTTATTTTGTATGTTGATTTCCCATTTTGTGCAACAAAGTTTATGAAATTTTCTTCTTCAAATATCTTCTTTCATCTTAAATATCATGTATTTTGGATTGTTAGCACATATTTACACTTTGTTCTTCATTTTGCAAAAACATAATATTCTTTGTGTAAGATGTGTTATTAAATTGTACACATCCATGCTTAGAACAAAAATATTATGTTTTGCCTTATAAATAATGTTCATTGATTTATTTGTTATTTCATTAGATTGATTTACACTAAATGCTTTGAAATTATAAATTTGAAAAGTGAAGAAAAATCTTATATTTTTAGAAGTAATTTGTGCTTAAAATTATAAATCTATTTGGAAAATGATAGTTTAATTTATTTTAACTATCACTAAAACTTGGGAATCAAAGTACTTATAAATATTATTGAACTTATATTTTGTGGATTCTAATCCTTAATAATCTTATTTTACCATCTTGTTTACAATTATTAATTTAGTAATATATATTGTCTTTAATTTCTATATTATTGTTTTTTATTTTATTTTCATTATTCAAAAATCTCTTCAATCATTGGAACTAGGTTAGAATTTATTAATTTTGATTTAAAATAGTTTTCTTTTCGATTTTAGACAACTACTTTGGGTTCGATCTCGTGCTTACACGAACACTATTCTATAAATACGATTCGTGCGCTTGCGAGTATAAATATTTAAAACATACCCGTTTTGGGTCCATCAGAGTTTCAAGAGAGTCAATTAGAAAACCTAAACAGAAATTTAGTTCATAAACATGACTAAATCAAACATAAACATAAAATCAAAAGATAAAGAAAAAGAACTCTAGGTTTTTGTTTCTTCTCTAGCCTCCTTGCTTAATCTGATCTCCTCCTCTTAAAAACGTCATTAAGGAAGCTTTTATAGACCATAATTCATTTTTGCATGAAAAGACAAGATTACCCCTGAAAATTCCCCTAAATTGTATTTCTGTACGGACCCTAGCGCTGGGGCGCCACGGGATAGCGCTGGGGCGCTGAAATGTAGCGCCTAGGCGCTACAACCCGCATCAAAACATGCTCTCTATTTCTCGGGAGCGCTGGGGCGCTACTTTGCACAGAATAAAACTGAACTCGTTTTGAATAGCCTGCAACATCATCTCATTGTATTTTGATCATAACTCCTTCAATATAACTCCGAATTGAATGATTAAAAAATTTATGGATAGCTAAGAGAAATATCTACAACTTCTATTTCTAGAAGTGTTTCCAGAAAGTGAATAAATCCTGGTAAAAATTCGGCTTAAAGTCTTAGACTTGCTTATAGAACATAAACGACGTGTGTTGAGCATCTTTAATGTAGTATTTTCCACACATAATGTCTTGAAACTCCACAATCAACACTAAATCCATCTTATTCATCATATTTAACATGTTTCTTCTCATTTCACTCCATATTATGTACTTGACCATTAAAACCTGAAACAAGAAGAAAACAAGCGTAAATCTGCACTAATCAATCCTAAATAACTAAAAACACAACCTAAAACGATCTCTAAAACAAACCCAAAATGACCCTAACAAATTCCCCCAAACTTAACCTTTACTCACCCTCGAGTAAAGAACTCCAAACAATCCTAAAAACCTAAAACAACCAATCAAAAACAAATCAAGTTGACAACAACAAATTAAGCCTCCAAATTATGTCTGTCTTGCTCGTATAGTTTTCAGAAAAAGAATACAACCATAATGATAATCTAGAATTTTGATAAAAATATTTCTTCAACTCACTCAAATCACAACAAATATATGCTCTCCTAATCATGATAAATAAATAACATGCATTTGAATCCATTTAAACTTACCAAATTACTCACCACAAACCATCAAATCTTTTTATCTCATATGCTTGCTTCACTTACTACTCTCCACTAATATAAACAACACATGCCCAAGAATCAATAAGACTTTTATAGCTTACAACGATAGGCTTAGGCATAGGTAGATGAAATGTCATTTCAGCTCAAAATTACCATAAGCATACAAACCATACGAACCAAACTTGATATCCACATTACAGCCCAAAGACAATCCCAATATTTTTTTCTTTTTAGATTGAGAAAATTCACACTTACATTTCATTTTCTTTCCAAATTACACTCCCCCAAACTTTTTTTTTTCACTGAATGTTCAAAAAGAGTGTAATCTACTTTCAATATATTTTTTTTTCTCATAATATTTCTCAATCTATTTTTCTTCATTTTTTTTCTTCTATTGATAACACCCAATCCAAAATACATACCATTACAAAACCACTCCCTAATCATCATTCACTTATATGCTCATGGTAATTATTCATGGGAAAGAAACATTATAACTTCTTTCAAGTAGACTCAAAATAGGTGTCACAACAAAGAATTTAACGTAAGGCTCAAAAAGAAGGAAACTAGGGATTAAATTAATCAAGGCTGGCTTGAAAGGCTCAATCGTTCCAAAAATGGCCTAAATCACCTTCCTAAAGATGCATTATCTAGGATTTCGTCTCAAGTAGCAAGCAAGCAAGTTCTAAGCATAATCATCCATCTTTACTTAAACCAAAATTTAGCAAGCATAAATATCATCAAATGCACAAAATTTATCTAAAAAATCATGATCAAGCTCTCAAATATTTAAATGGACCCAAGCAACTCAAAGAAATATTCAATCAAGCACACAGATTTGGTTCAATTTTTATGGCTTTCATTTCATCAAACTATATGAGCAATTCATTCATTCATTATCATCGGCTAATCATTATCAACTTGACTAATCAAACATTCTAAACACCCTAGACACAACACAACCTAAAAAAAAACTACATAATAAAGAAAACAAAGACTATTACAAAAAACATACGCAATATAAACACAACAAAGGTCTTCCCCCAAACTTATGTAATACACTGTCCCCAATGTACAAATATAGTAAAAGAGAAGAAACTTACCAGTGATGACAACACGAGTGTCAAAAGGGAGGAGGCAGTGGAGGAGTCGGAGATGGAGGATAAGAAAAATAATGGGTGTCTGCCTCATTCATTGACCAACGCTGAACTAAGCCATTCAAACAATCCACATGAGTAAGCTCATAAGCATGTCGCTGATTCATGTACATGTGCATATTCTGGTGATACTGGATGAGATATTGATTTTGTTGTATAATGTAGTCCAACTGATTAGAAGTTCCTTGCAGTCCAGAGTCGATGGGATCCCCGATAGCAACCAATAGCGGATCAGCTGGTGGAGGCTCCATATGCTCGTCTTGGGCTGGGATGTTTGCCCGAGGCTGTGGGGCTGGTGCAACAGTGAGAAGAGGATATTCTGCCACAATAGCACGAGTAATAGGAGCAGTAGGCTCCTCTGGAATATCAGTGGTATACTCAGGCACATTATGAGCTCGACATAAATCAGTAATAAAAGAGCCATGCCCAAGACCTCCCGTTGTAGTGCCCTGAGATATATGTTTTATACTTGTAGGAATAGCACGCTCAAGATCCAAAGAAAACCCTTTCATTATCGCATAAACCATAAGAGCACGCTGCACAGGAATGGTGGAAAAATGACTCACCGGAAGGAGACGACAACAAACAAAATATGTCCAAGCACGAGCCTCCCGATTCATTTGACACAATGGCATAGTTTGAGGCACCCCATTCTTCATAGTCCATTGAGCCCCCGGGAAACACACTGTAGCAGCCACCTAATCATAATCAATGTCATTTTTCAGAAAATTATAATATTGATCGCCAGCATCTTGTAAAGGAGTAGTTCCAAAAATAACATTAACCGAACAACGATTGACTTTTACTGTAACTCCTCTAACAAAGACTTCATTTTGCGAATCTTGCAGAAAATTAGCATAAAACTCATAGACCAGGGACTTGTTAACATTAGTCAAATTCCCCTTCACAAAAGTAGCCCATCCTCTACGCGCTATGTTAGCCCGTATAGGCTCATAAATCGGATCCTCATATGGCTCACGTTGAAACTCCATACCTCTTTCAGGAATCACTATCTTACGACACAATTTTTCATACCTGTGTGCCACATCTTTACTAACAAAATGATCAGTATCATATTCCGGTGGAGGCGAGGGGTCCCTATGATGCCTAGATGATGAAGCCCCAGTATTCCTTGTTTTAGGTCCCATTGCACACTAATCACAGCCTTTTTAGTCAAACAACAACCATCCAACACACCATCGACCCACAAATTTTTTTCACAACAAGTCTACCCAAATTTCAGCAGCACCTCCCCTTATTTTACTTCCTTTCCCAAAACAATAAGAATGCAGAATATACTCCACTAGCAAATATAATCACAATGATACACCAAAATCCTAAAGTTCTCTTCCACAATTTTCAAATTCACCCCAAACCTTGCTTAATAGAGATTAAAATTGAAAAATAAAGGAAGGGACCTTACTTGATGATAATCCATAAGCAAAAAGTTATGATGATGAGTCCACAAACTAAAACCCCATGAGAATAGATGGAATTTTCAGATTTGAAATTAGGGCTTGAATGTAGAATAAATGGTGTAGATTTTTAGAGAAAAATAGGATGATTGAGTGGTTGGGTATGTTGAATTTGTGGAATAAAGAGGTGTTTAGGGAAGGATTTGAGTGAGATCTAATGTAGAGTGGGTGGTTATGGAGGTAGAGAAAGAGAGAGAATCAGGGGTGAAGAAGAAGAAGAAAGGAATTTGGGGTAAAATTCGAAAAATTGGGGGTTTTTAAAATTTGGGGCCGAGGTAGCGCTGGGGCGCTGGTCTAATTATTTTTTTCTGGGCTCTTAGGTTCGTCTCAGCGCTGGGGCGCTGCCTTTGGTGCCTAGGCGCTGCCTGGGTATTGATTTGCTAGCTGTCTCTGACTTGAGCAGCACTGGGGCGCTGGTGTGTGGCGCCTAGGCACTACTCCTTGAAACAAATCCCTCCCTTTTTTATTTATTATTTATTTCTTTTTTTTTTCACGCTTTTCACGGTTTAACTTACAAAAATAATCCAAAAATTGACCAAAATAATAAAAACCAAAACAACACTTAAAATTGTTCAAAACTAAAGCAAAACAACTAAAAGAATGGGATGCCTCCCAAAAGCGCTGTCGTTAACGTCATCTAGCCGGACGCTGAACTCTCTACACTTTCAACTTGGGTCAAGTCCACCCCTTGCATCCTTGAGAGCCATCGTGTCATACGAGGAGAATTCCCTTCTACTGTTGAGAATATTGAAATTATCCCCAATGTCATCGAAACCTTCAAACTTGCCACACAATAGTATTTTCATACGACGTCGAATTGTTCGAAATCGTTCTTTGGTCTTCATCTTCTTTTTACCAATTGATTCTTGACAATCATTCACCACATCAACTCTACAACAGGTAGGAATTTCAGTTGCTGCAAATACATTAAAATTTATTACCTCATTTTGGACTCACAACCTTAACTCCCTCTTTTGTACGTCGATTAAAGCTCGTCCTGTGGCTAAGAATGGCCTTCCAAGAATGATTGGGACGTTGGCATCCTCCTCCATATCAAGTACAATAAAGTCTGTTGGGAAGATGAACTTGTCCACTTTTACCAGAACATCTTCAATAATACCCCGAGGATGAGCTATTGATCTGTTTGCCAACTGAAGAGTCACTGTTGTAGGTCTTGCTTCCCTAAGCTTCAATCTTCTGAAAACAGAAAGCGGCATTAGATTAATGCTCGCCTCCAAATCACATAGAGCATTAATGCTCTCAATATTCCCAATAGTGCAAGGTATTGTGAAACTCCCAGGATCTCTCAGTTTCTGAGGAAGCTTCCTTTGCAGAATGGTGCTGCACTCTTCAGTGAGTGCCACTGTCTCATAATCCTCCATCTTCCTGTTCTTGGACAGAATCTCCTTCATGAATTTCACATAACTCGACATTTGCTCCAAAGCCTCGACAAATGGGATGTTAATGTGAAGCTTTTTAAACACCTCAAGAAACTTTGAGAATTGTTTGTCAAGAGAATTCTTCCGGAGTCGTTGTGGACACGGGATTTTGACATTAGAATCAACAACTACCGGTTAAATCTTCTCTTGGGTTGCAAGGCCTTCAGTAACCTTTTCCTCCACTTGGGGCTCAACTTTTTCATAACTCTCCTCTTCTTCTGCCTTTTTTTCTTGAGTCCCTTTTAGAGAAGGACCTTCAATTTCTTTCTCGCTCCTCAGAGTGATAACTTGGCATTGCTCCTTAGGATTTACCACAGTATTGCTAGGTAAATTCCCTTGAGGCCTAGTATTCAACATATTGGCCAGCTGCCCCACTTGCATCTCCTAATTTCTGATGGCAGATCTAGTCTCAGTCATAAACTGAGTTTGAGTGGTGGTGAGGGTCAATAGGGCAGCCTGCAATTCACTAGGCTATTCTGTAGGAGCTGGTGGCCTAGGTTGCTGAGAGGTTGATGCTTATGGTGGAGTTTGAGTCATAGGTCGTTGATAATGTGGTTGAAACGGTTGTTGTTGGTCCTGATTATTTCTCCAAGAAAAGTTAGGATGGTTTCTCCACCCTGGATTATACGAGTTGGAGTAGGGGTTGTTGTAGGGCCTTTGAAAATTACCCACTGCCTGGACTTGAGCTTGATCTAATGGGACATTGTTGGGATCTAGAGCAGCTTGACACTAGTCAAAAGGATGAGGCCCCTCACACAATTCACACATTACTTGGGCTTGCACAACTTGGGCAGACATGGTATTTTGTTGCAGCTGCTTAGTTAGAGACGCAACTTGAGCAGTTAGGGCTGTGATTGCATCTAGTTCATGAACCCCTGCAACCTTTTTATTACTGCCCGCTCGTTCACTTGGCCATTGGTAATTATTAGTGGCCATTTCCTCTAAGAGTTCATAAGCTTCATTATCACTTTTGCTCATAAACGCTCCTCCCGCTGCTACATCAATGATTGTGCGAGTGGTACCACACAAACCATTGTAAAAGTTGTGGACCAACATCCACTTCTCAATACCGTGGTGGGGACATTTTCTGATCAAGTCCTTGAACCTCTCCCAAGCATCATACAAAGATTCTCCCTCAAGTTGAGAGAAGTTATTGATCTCCCCTCTCAGTTTAGTAGCCTTAGCAGGTGGAAAGAACTTCGCTAAGAACTTCTAAGCTAGAGCATCCCAAGTGGTGATAGTATTGGCCTCAAGTGAATTCATCCAACTTTTTGCTCGCTCCCTTAGTGAGAATGGGAACAAGCGCAATCTAATGGCATCATCACTCACCCCATTCATCTTGAAAGTGGCACACAACTCTAGGAAATGGGCTATGTGCATATTGGGGTCTTCAGTGGGGAGGCCACCAAATTGAACTACAGTTTGGACCATCTACAAGATAGCAGGCTTGATCTCAAAATTGTTTGCAGCAATGGTTGGAGGTCTGATGCATGAATGCACTCCTGTAATTTTAGGAAGTACATAATCTCTCAAAGTTCTTAGTCCTTGCTCCCTTGGAACCTCTGCAGTCCCTTGACCATTATTAACACCATTTCCCAAATTATCAACCATGGTAAACTCCAATCTCCTCTTTGTTTTCCGGTTCTGTCTGCACATTCTTTCAATTTCCAGATCTATTGGTATAATATCCTTTTGTCTATTGCTTCGCATATACCAACTAGTCCTGAAACACAATAGAACCTTGATCCAAATAAATGTTAAACTGAAATTAAATAAAATAAAATAACAAATCAAATTAGAACAAAAATTAAATTTATTGATATTAATAAAAACAGTCCCCAGCAATGGCGTCAAAAACTTGTTGCGAAAATTAAAGCTACGCAAGTATACGTGTTACACCCAGATTTCGAGCCATAAGGATTGTGATCTCGAAAGCTGGATTCACAATGAATGGACTCGTAATGTTTGGAACGTGTCCGCAACCTAGGCATCGAGCCTGCGAAGCAGAGACGACTTCGTAGATGGTAGCCTCGAGATCCTCACAAGCTCGAAAGACAGACATCGAAGTACGTCTGTTCTCGGGATGACCTTGGATCAGGGGGTCCGAGCCTGACACAATTATGAGCTCGAAGTCGCATTATCTCGGGAAGATGCTATAGCTCAATGGTCAATAAGAGAACTGGGTGAATATGGCATTGGTGATAGAATATAATGACTATGAATATCTTAGTGAATCATCAATGGGAGACGCGGTCTACATTGATTGCTATAAATCCCCTATAATCAAGGGATATTAATTGTTCAGTTATACGCCCCCTGATCTTCAGGGGACATTTCCTTGTATATAGGATTGCAGGCTTTTAATGCCATTTAATTTATTTGCATAAACAGAATAACCTCCCGAAATATGTGGGATAGTATTATGAGATCTTCTCTATAAATAGAGAGGTCATGCACCATTGTAAGGGAGGGAATTTTGGTGATCTTGAGAGAAACTCTGGAGAATTCTTCTTAAAGAATTTCCAGAAATCATCTTAAGTTTAATAACAAAGACTCGTGGACTAGGCAGAGTTAACTGCTGAACCACGTAAAAAATCCCATTTGTGTTATCAGTTTATTTTCATTGGCCATAACCGATTATTGTTTTCGTGCTCTTATTTCACTGTTGACGAAAAACGGCGTCAATAGTTTGGTGCTTTCATTGAGAGCCTTAAGCATTCAGTCCCTGAACAAGTTATGGCCGCTAATAATCAGAATGTTCCTGAAGAAAATTATCCAAGACGTCCTGGGAAACAGCCGATGGAAAACCCATATGTCGAAGAGAGAAGCGGATCCTCCGATTCTCGGGGACCACCCGCTCCACCAAGAGATGAGGATATGTATTACAATCCTGAGCGATATGTTCCCATCGTGGAACTTGAGAACCGGCAGCTGAAACAGCAGTTGGCAAAAGCCAACAAGCGAAATGAGGAGTTAGCAAGGATAGCCGCAGAGGCGCAGTTGGCTCAGCCCCCGCCTCCGCGTGAAAACCAAGCTCCTCCTCCTAGGGACGTGCATGTTCCTCCCCGTAGGCCTCGTGGGCGTCCACGAAAGAATGCTGTCACAAGAAGGCCGGCACAACCTTCGACACCAACAGAGCCATCCGCTCCCCCTAGGCCCCAGAGAAGTACTCGAGCTAGGGCCTCGGTTAATCCACCTGTGGAAGTACCTACGGGAACTGAGAACAACCGAGCCCCTGCAGAGGCTCGGACTCAAGTCCCTGGGAGCGCACCGAATGCAACCAACCCATCTCAGGCAAACTCCGGACCATCTAGGCCGCGAAGTGGGTGGCAGCCATCGTCACCCATACGGTTCCCTCCATCGCCTATAAGATTTCCTTCACCTCCTCGCAGGAATGCTCAACCAGTTTGAGATCAAGATGAAAGGCGTGCGAAGAGGAGACAAGGAACCAGGGAAGCTTTCCAGGAGCGGAGAAGTGCCCTATCTGAAAGAAGTCAAACATCTCGGTCTCGCACGGCGGAAACGAGGTGGCATGGAAAAGACTCATCTCGAAATAACCATGCGACAAGTTTTACTAGTGACGACTCTGGAGATACCAGATCGGTCAACATGCACGATCGAGTTCGAAAGAATACTGGGAGCCGCAGGAATCGCTCCGACCTACGAGAACACTTGAATCAAAGTCGGGGTAATGTTAACCCGATAAACCCGGACCTGAGGGATCGCTTGAATAGGCGTAAAGACCCCCTACGGAGGCGCAAGCCTGGAATTGTGATTGACGACAACCGATTCCAGACAGTACCCCTCGCGGACCCAGTCCGGGAAAGAATTGATCAGTTGGAAAAGGCCTTTAGGCTTTTGAAAAATGAGCAAGGTCAGGATCGATATGAAGATTCTGATGAGGAGCTTGAACCGTTTGCTCCCCATATTTCTAACACTCCATTTCCCCAAGGATTTTGGATCCCTCATGTCCCAACGTTTGAGGGAAATTCCGACCCGTACAACCATTTAAGTACGTTCAACACCATAATGAGAGCAAGCAACGTGGGTTACGAGCTCAGATGCATGTTTTTTCCAGCATCATTGACAGGACCAGCCAAAAGCTGGTTCGAAAAATATAAAAGACACTCAATAACTTCATGGGAGCAGCTGTCTAAAGACTTCAAGAAGCAGTTCAGAGCCATGATGGGGGTTAGACCTGAGGCGTCAACCCTGACTAACGCTCGACAGCAGCCAGGAGAAACATTGAAAAGTTACCTTACAAGGTTCAATCTGGAAGTTGCCCGAGCTCGGAACGTGGATGACAGCGGTCACCTAATGGCTGTCCAAGCTGAAGTTATGCCAGGGAGTGCTCTCTGGGACGACATGCAGAGGAAACATGTGAGGTCCCTAACCGAGTTTAACAAGCGGGCACAGAGGTTTGTTAATGTAAAGGAAGCGAGGTCGACACTTAATGTGACTTCCCAGCCCGCAACTACAACGATAAACGTAAACTTTGCCTCAACCTCAGCGGACCCACCAGCTTCAAAGCCTGCTGCGGAAAACTCTTCCAAGAGAAAAAAGAACGAAGGGAGTAACCCCGAGGCCGAAGGAGGAAAGAAAAAGAAGGGGGAGAGATATTTCTCCGTGTACACCAAGCTAAACGAGTCTTGGGAAAACATATACTTGGCTAATGAAAACCAGGTCCCCTTTAGGCGTCCGGACCCAATGAGAAATCAGAAGTCCAAGAGGGACTCCAGCAAGTATTGCCGATTTCACAGAGACACCGGGCATACTACTGATGAATGTCGACAGCTGAAAGATGAGATCGAAGGATTGATCTCGAGGGGTTACTTCAGACAATATGTCAAGAACCAGAGTACTAATCAGGCGACCGCGAGCCAGAGAGCAGCCGCGTCACAGCCCACACAAAATAATAATTCCCGAGCCAGGGAATAGGATAGGCCTCCGCCGATAGATGGAGAAGACGTGATAACCATCTCGGGAGGGCCTCATCCCGCAGGCATGGGCAGAAATGCCCAAAAGAGATACGTTAACGAGCTGAAGACTGGGGGCGGGCCTCCCTATGAACCCGAACCTAGAGCTCCAAAAAGTCAGAGGATTGAATCCCAACCAATAACCTTCACTGAGGAAGACGCGTCCCATGTTCAATTTCCTCACCATGATCCGCTGGTCATCACTCTCTAGCTGGCAAATAAAAGGGTCCATCGAGTTCTCATAGACAATGGGAGCTTAGTTAACATTCTCTATAGAGCGACCCTCGAAAAGATGGGACTCTCCCTTCGCGACCTGAAAGCGTGTGCGACTACTTTATACGGCTTTTCAGGAGAAGGGACCACCTGCATGGGATCCATCGAGCTCCCCGTAACCTTGGGAGACTACCCGGTCTCAGCAACCAAGATGATGGAGTTCATGGTAGTGGATCTACCTTCAGCCTACAATGTGCTGCTAGGGAGACCCGCCCTGGTTGGGCTGGGGGTAGTCTCATCAGTAAGGCATCTGGCCATTAAGTTCTCGACCCCTAGCGGCGTCGGGACATTGAAGGGAGATCAGTTAGCTGGGAGGGAATGCTACAGCATTTCCTTAAGAGGAAAGAAACAGACGAGCGCACAAGCACTCGTCATTATTCAAAGTAAAGACGGGACGGTCTTAGAGATTGATGAAGAGATTGATCCAAGGGTTGAGGAGAAAGCTGGCCTCGAACCCTTAGAAGAGCTCGAAGAAATTCAGCTCGAGGAAACCGATCCCTCGAAAAAGGTAAAGGTTGGAAAGTACCTCCAGGAAGAGACAAAATAGCAACTAATTTGCTTTTTAAAGAAAAACCAGGATGTCTTCGCATGGTCACATTCGGACATGGTAGGGATAAGTCCGAATATAGCAAGCCACGTGCTAAATATAGATAAAAGCTTCCCTCCGAAGCAACAAAAGCGAAGACAGCTGGATGACGACAGAAAGAAGGCACTGAAGGAGGAGGTTGACAGGTTAAAAGCAAACCGATTCATTATGGATGCCTTTTACCCTGATTGGGTAGCCAATCCGGTGTTGGTCCCAAAACCTAATGGGACGTGGCAGACCTGTATTGACTATTTGGACCTCAACAAAGCTTGCCCGAAAGACTGTTTTCCATTACCAAGGATTGACCAGCTCGTGGATGCCACGGCGGGGCATGGCCTGATGTCGTTTATGGATGCCTATTCTGGATATAACCAGATTCCCATGCATGCCCCCGACCAGGAACATACGAGCTTCATAACGGATAAGGGGCTATATTGCTATAACGTCATGCCATTCGGGCTCAAAAATGCTGGGGCCACATACCAACGGCTCGTGAACATGATTGATAACTCTACAAAATAGAGTTATTTTACCACTTTTTATGTGCTAATTGTTGCTTAATTCTTGAGATTTTAAGTAATTTATTAAGTTTTTAATTAATTTTGAATTTATTAGTCTTATTTTGATTTTATATATTTTGATGTGTTTTTATAGTTATTTTGTTGTAAAATGTTGTAGTTAATTAATTGAATTATTGTTGTTTAATTTGAGGTAAAAAAATGTTGTATTATTGAAATTAAATGTTAAATATAAGTTAAGTTATAATTAATATTTTCAAATAATTAAATTGATTTATTTTATAGTTGAAAATATTTTATTATGATTTATTTTATGTTTATTCTGTAGGGATTTCATTGTATTTTTGTGTGGAAAAAATGATAAAAAGCTGAAAAAGAAGTGGAAAGTGACATTTTTGAAGCACATCAGCAAGGCCCAAGAAGCCCAGGCCCACCTTCCCCTTGCTTCAAGCATCAATGCTCCTCCACCATTCTCCACCATTCCACGTTACTCCCCCCTGACTCAACCATCCTTCACCATTTGCCTCATCAATAAAGCCTTCATTACATCTCCATCCAATTTGCCTGGCACCCCACGGTTTCCTTCAGCATCACAATTTGGGCCAGCTCAATGCCCCAAGGCCCAAGCCTTCACAGCCCAAACAAGCTGCCTCTTCCTCCAGCCTCAATTCTCTTCAGAAGCCCTCCTTCCCCCAAGCAATTCCCACGCCACAACCAGCCTGCCACCAGCTGCCTTTTGTGCATTTTGAGCCCAACAAAGTTACTTTTGTACCATTTGTCTCCTATGACAAAAATACCACATTTTTACCTCACTTTCTACACTTTTTACCCCAAAACATCATTATTACACCCTATATTTTACCCCTATTTGCCATATTATAATTAATTAAATTAATTTAATCAATTTAAAATATATTTTAAATTGATTATTTTAATTCTCATTTTTGGCTATAAATAAGGGATTTGGAGTCCAATTTTGAGAGAGAGGTTACTCTACACAAAGTTTCTACACATTCAAAACCTCTCAATTCTCTTCATCTTCTTCTTCTTTTTATTTTTTCTATGTATTTTTAGAGGAAAAAGTTGGGGGTTTCTCCTCCAAATTTTCCTATTTATGTTTGTAATTTTTAGTTTGTATTTGTTATTCTAGTTATGTGTTTCTAATCTTTTTAAGATTATTAAGGTGATGATGAAACAATTTGCAACTAGATAGTATTTATTTTGTATGTTGATTTCCCATTTTGTGCAACAAAATTTATGGAATCTTCTTCTTCAAATATATTCTTTCATCTTAAATATCATGTATTTTGGATTGTTAGCACATATTTGCACTTTGTTCTTCATTAGTGCTAAAACATAATATTCTTTGTGTAAGATGTGTCATTAAATTGTACACATCCATGCTTAGAACAAAAATATTATGTTTTGCCTTATAAATAATATTCATTGATTTATTTGTTATTTCATTAGATTGATTTACACTAAATGCTTTGAAATTATAATTTTGAAAAGTGAAGAAAATTCTTATTTTTTTATAAGTAATTTGTGCTTAAAATTATAAATTTATTTAGAAAATGATAGTTTGATTTATTTTAACTATCACTAAAACTTGGGAATCAATGTACTTATAAATATTATTGAACTTATATTTTGTGGATTCTAATCCTTAATAATCTTATTTTACCATCTTCATTTCTATTATTAATTTATGTTATATATATTGTCTTTAATTTCTTTATTAGTATCTTATATTTTATTTTTATTATACAAAAATCTCATCAATATTTGGAACTAGGTTAGAATTTATTAATTTTGATTTAAAATAGTTTTATTTTCGATTTTAGACAACTCCTTTGGGTTCGATCTCGTGCTTACACGAAAACTAATCTATAAATACGATTCGTGCGCTTGCGAGTATAAATTTTTAAACATACCCGTTTTGGGTCCATCAATGATGTTTTCAGAACAAATAGGGAACAACATGGAAGTTTATGTTGACGACATGCTTGTCAAGTCTCAACTTAACAATAACCATGTTGATGACCTCGAAGAGTGCTTTGGCGTGCTCCGAAAGTATAACATGAAACTAAATCCTCAGAAGTGCACTTTCGGAGTATCTTTAGGAAAATTCCTGGGCTTTATCGTGAACGCTCGTGGAATAGAAGCCAACCCCGACAAGATCCAGGCCCTGATTGACATGCCCTCACCTCGAAGACACAAGGATGTCCAAAGTTTGACCGGCAGGATGGCGGCCCTAAGTAGGTTCATTTCAAAATCTACGGACCGTTGTCTTCCGTTTTTCAACCTTTTGAGAGGGGAGGTAAGAAATTTGAATGGACGGAGGAGTGCGAGCTAGCTTTCCAGGAGCTTAAAAAGCACCTCGCAGAGCCCCCCATCTTATCAAAACATGTTACGGGAGAAGTACTGTACCTATACCTTTCCACCACCGAACACGCGATAAGTGCAGTACTCGTGCGAGAAGAAGAGAAGGTACAGAGACCCGTTTATTACATCAGTAAAAGGTTACTGGGGGCAGAGTCGAGATACCCCTTGATGGAGAAGCTGGCTCTCAGTTTAATTCTTTCATCTTGTAAACTTCGACCCTACTTTCAGGCGCATCCCATCCATGTGTTGACTGATCAACCACTTAGGCAAGTCTTGTCTAAACCGGAGGCTTCAGGTCGACTTCTTAAATGGGCGGTTGAGCTTGGGCAGTTCGAGATCACCTACCACCCGAGGACAACCATTAGGGCACAGGCATTGGCAGACTTTATAGTAGAATGTACTGGCATGACCAACGACGATGTTATAACCCCGGCCCACGAGCTGTGTAAACTTTACGTCGATGGCTCATCTAATGAAAATGGATCGGGGGCAGGGGTCATTTTGGTTACCCCCACAGGGAGCAGATTTCATTCTGCCTTAAGATTTGACTTCAAGGCATCAAATAATGAGGCCGAATACGAGGCTTTACTGGCGGGACATTGTATAGCCAAAGAGCTCAAAGCCAAAGCAATACATTGCTACAGCGACTCTCAGCTCGTGGTTAATCAAATCTTTGGAGAATACCAGGCTCGTGGCACGAGAATGGCAGCTTATTTAGAGAAGGCAAAGTCCGCATTGGAACATTTCAAATTTTATGCAATCGAACAGGTTCCTCGAGAACAGAATTCAAATGCAGATGCCTTAGCTCAGCTCGCCACCTCCGCTGAGAATGATGAACTAAACGTTGTGCCCATGACACACCTCTCGGCACCTAGCATTAATGAGCCAGAGGAGGAAGACGTGTGTATGATCGAGTCCGAGCCTACCTGGATGACCTCGATAGTTGAATATCTCGAGACTGGAGTCCTTCTAAAAGATCAGAACCAGGCTCGAAAGTTAATGTATCAACTTCCCCGTTACACCATTTTGGACGGAAAGCTGTACAGAAGGGGATATTCCATGCCATTACTTTGGTGCGTAACTCTACCCGAAGCTAAGAAGATCATTAAAGAAATTCATGAAGGGTTTTGCGGAGATCACACCGGGGGGCATAGCCTATCCAAGAAAATCATACGCCAAGGATATTTCTGGCCTACCATTAAATCGGATTCTTTCGAGTACGTGAAGAAATGCGACAAGTGCCAGAGATTCGCCACGATTCCTCGAGCTCCACCATCCGAGCTGACCATGTTGACTTCCCCATGGCCATTCGCGGTATGGGGAATTGACCTCATAGGCTCTCTCCCAACTGGCAAGGGCGGTGTGAAATATGTTGTCGTCGCTGTGGATTACTTCACGAAGTGGACAGAGGTTGAACCGTTGGCAACAATAACTTCCAAAAAGGTCCTTGACTTCGTGGTAAAAAACATCGTATGCCGATATGGAGTGCCGAGGAAAATTGTGTCCGACAACGGAACCCAGTTCGATAGCGACTTGTATACCATCTTTTGTGAAAAGAATGGAATAATAAAGAGTTTTTCATCAATAGCTCATCCTCAGGCGAATGGCTAGGTCGAGGCTGTAAACAAAACTCTCAAGAGTTCACTAAAGAAAAAGTTGGAGGAAGCAAAGGGACGATGGCCCGAAGAATTGCCCCAAGTCCTATGGGGATATAGGACTATAACTCGAACATCAACGGGACATACCCCGTTCTTGCTAGCATACGGTTGCGAAGCTATGCTGCCTATTGAGGTCGAAATCCCAACAATACGAACTCACATTTATGACCAAAACTCGAACCACACTCAGCTCGAAGAAACCTTAGACTTGATTGAAGAAAAGAGAAATGAAGCTCAGCTGAGGAACACTGCCTACCAGCAACGAGCTACCAGGTACTTCAACAAGAGGGTTCGAGGTCGAAAGTTCGGTGTGGGTGACTTGGTGTTGAGATGTGTATTTTTGGCAACACGAGACCCAATAGCTGGTGTGCTCGGGCCAAATTGGGAAGGACCATACCAGATAGAGTCAGTCATCCGGCCCAATGTTTACAAACTAGCAAGATTGGATGGGAGCCTGGTACCACGAGCATGGAATGGCGAACACCTAAGACCTTACTACCAATAGTATAGGAAAAGTGTTGCCTGTAACCATGATTGTTTATCTGTACTATTTTGTTTACTTTTGGATTCCATCAAATAAAGATCTATTTCGTTTGATATGTTATATTTCTCTTTATTTTTGCAATCTCTCTTAATTTAATAACCTATGGTCACACTCATAGGATATTAAGGGGGCATCATTGGTATATATACCATCAGCTTGAAAAATAAAATAACAGACACGAAATACTAACCAAATGCGCCAGTTGGGATGGTTTGGATATAACCAAGCTGTTAAAAACGTACGAACAAGTGTTTGGATATAACCAAGTTGTTAAAAATGTACGTACAAGTGTTTGGATGTAACCAAATGCGCGAGCTAAGATAATTTGGATATAACCGAATTATTAAAAACATACAAGTGAATGGATTACAAACCAATCACAACCTTAAAAGGTTTGGAGTAAACCAGCTAAAACTAATCGGCGATAAGTTGGACCCTAAACCTACTTCGAGATAAGTCGAGATCGAGGCTGGAATATCTTAAGGAAAAATAGTTTCGAACTCATAACCTCGGAGAAATAACCGAGGACGAGAAAAAGTAACTAAGCAATAAGATATAACTAAACCGTTTGTATTACACACCATACAAGTACTGTCGGGTTCATGGTTAAAGTAATATCCGACCTTGATAAATAACGAGATCGGAAGCGGATAATTTGAGCAAACAATGCATGAATGCGTTGAGTCTCGAGCCTAAATCCAAACTATGTTTGTATGAACAAATAAACATAAACGATTCATTAATATAAAATGTGCAAAATATTCCGAACCAAGAAATGTAAAGCATATGTATTAATATAAAAAGAAATTGTATCAGCCCTACGGGCATAAATTAAAGTAATTACAAAAATAAGGGGACGCAGCCCCAAGATAAGATTTCCCCGAGATCAGATTCAAGAAGGAGCAGTCTCCTTGGCCTTCTCAGCATTAGCAGCACTGGACCCCTCAGGACGAATAGCATGACTATCCTTCTGAGCACCCTCGGAGGCGGCCTCCCGAGCAGCCTCTTCCGCCTCAAGCCGAGCATTCCACTTATCCAGAAGCTTCGCCTCATGAGGACCTAGGAAGGTGGTATCGAGGTCTTCGTTGTTGGCCCACATTCTGTACATGGCCAAATCAACCGCCTGGTCCTTCTTCTCTTTATTCTCAGCAAGGAGGCAAGCCTTTTCACCCTCAATTATATCAAAAGTGGCGGCCTTGTCTTCTTCAAGCTTTTTATTAGCCTCCTGAAGTCGGGAATTCTCCTTCTCAAGCTCCGCGAGCCTAGCATTCAGCTTCTCAAGCTCGGATGCCTTAGCCTCAAGCTCCTTGGCTCCTGCCTCAAGCTTTGCATTTGCTGCCCTCAGGTCATCACTTACTTTGAGTTGAAGATCCTTCGCCTCCTGAGCATAAGACTTGCTCGAATGGATCTCGTGGTTCAACTTATAGTTGAGCTGGGAAGTAACAGCAAGAGTCTGACAAAAGAAAAATCATCATTAACACCAGGACTGTCTATAAATATAACTAAGAAGTAGAAGAAAAGTTACCGCGGCGGCAAGCTCGATACTCTTCTCGTAGAGGGCGGTGCAGTCTCGGGCATTGTTCAAAAATTGCCATTGAGGAGCGTCGAAACTGCTAAAGCTCTGGCCAATTCGGGACATAACGTCCGAGCCCAGCATAGACCCATGGGATCCAGCCACATTGTCAATTACATACTCCTCAACGTGAGTAGAAACTGACAGCTTGTGAGTTCGAGAAGCAGAAGGCTTTCTGGGAGGTGGACCAAGTGTCGGTTGGACCGCTACAGGAAGTTGGGGCTCGGCCATAATGGAGGCACCGACCTGCGAAGTCGGCGCCGCGATGGAGCTCGTGACAGGCGGAGCCGGGGGAGGAGGTGTTTTTTCGGTCCTCTTGGGGACTTTGGCAAGCTGGTCAACCTTTCGCGACCCCCCTTGGGACGCTTGCTCCTCTTGGCACCGCCACTCTCGAGGATGTTGTCAAGGTCGGAATCCATCTTGCCTACACAGTCACACCACAATGTGAGTCATAACAAAAAGAAGAGTATATAAAGTGATTCAGCATCGCGTAGTTATACAAAGTACTGATAGAAGAAACCTAACTGGAACTCTCCTCCAAGCTCGAACTTGGAGACCATGAAATTCCCCCATCTTCAGAAGAGGCGGGGGGAGTACCTTCCCTATAGGTGGACGTCAACCTCGAAAGGTCCCTATAGTCATTGGTCCCATATTGGACGGCTATCCTGTCCCACACCTCGTTCATACTGTACATAATGTCATACTTCCCGAGCCAACTATCAAACCTATGAACTCGGTCATCTACCCAAGTCCATATATAGAAGTGGTCCCTATCATCCGGGCATAAAACTAACCTATCAGGTTTGTGTTTAATAAGGTGGGGGACCACATTTTCGAGCTAAGGGTGACTGTACCTTGATCATCCGAGCCCGAGCTCGAGGCTTCGTGGTTGACCTCGCTCCCCGACTGCGGGCTCTGTCGACGAACCTGAGGTGGAAGCCTCACCTCTCTCCTTGGAGGGAGGACGCCTGTTGGCAAAGGCACGAGCTCCCAGAGGTCATGCTTTTTGTTGGACCAGTCTGAGGTGGACTAGCAATCTTCCAAAAGCCCGCAAGCTCGGAGCTTACTCTCATGCAAAAGATATGAGAGGGACCTCCTGCCATAAGGGAGTTGGAGCAGCGCCTCTCTATGCTCCTTCATCGCGTCATCGGGAGTAGGACGATGAAATTTGGCTGGAAAATAAAACACATTTCAACTAAGTACAAACCTACAGACAAAAGTCCGAGCACAGAGATAAAGAAGGTTGGGGTACTTACGAATCCGTCTGAATGAGTAGTATCGAGACGGGGACAGGCCATCAGTCCAGATGAAGGCTTTCTTAAAGTCAGGTGGATGGTTAGGAAGGTCCTCAAACACCTTTTTCTCTTTGGGGTAGCTCGAGAGATAGTAGAAGCTGTCTCCTCCTCGAGCTCGGGAGGGATTGCTTTTCAGACAGAAGAGATATAAAATCTCCTTTGGTGAAGGTCCTTTCCACTCCAACTCGTGGTATAACAACCTCAGGGCAGACAGAACCCTGTAAGAATTGGTGTTGAGCTGGAATGGAGCCATCCTAACAAAGTCCGGGAAGTCCTTGAAGAATGACTTCAAAGGCAATAACGCTCCTGCCTTCATATGCTCTTGGCTCTAAGCCGCGTACCTCAGTTTGTTATCTGGATTCCCATCTCCTAGGGCGTGACAGCTTCGCTCGCTGGGGGTAGGGGCTCGGGACCTTAGGGTGCTTGACAGCCTGAGACCGTGGAAGGCCAGGATATCAGTAATCTGACCTAGTGAAGTAACCGAGCTCCAGTAGTGCTCGACCTCGAAGAAATCCCTCCTCGGTTGCGAGGTAGAAGGCTCCCCCATCAGTGAAAATTGGAGCTCTCCCGGACTGTATGCAATGGTCACTTTTAACTTAGGGTCGAGGGGGATCAGCCTGGGTCCTAAATCAAATTCCGGATAAAGGGCCTCTCGAAGGGTTCTCCTCTTCCTTTCTATGACCTCAACGATTTGGCGGCGATAATGAGCTCGAGTCTCCTCCTGTTCGCGCGCGAGATCGTATTTGCGAATCAGACGTTGATTCCGAGCAAACAGCGACTCTGGGCTCGGGGTTTTTGGCGAGTAAGGGATTGCTAGCAACGACCCCCACCGTCTTTCCAGATTCTGTGACATCTAGCGAGAAAGAAAAAAATGGTGAGGGCCATGCATGCAAGGGTTCAAGAATTGCGAGCTTGACAAGACAAGCTCGGAGAATGCTTGAATACGAAACAAGCTCGATACTAAAAACCCGATTAAAGAGTCGGAACGTGTATTCTACGAGAAAAAGGAGGAGAGTGGATAAAATTTTTGAAAATCGCGAAATATCAGGGAAAAAGGGTGACGGTTATTCAGAAATGGTAATCTTGGGTATCTTGCGTTCTTTAAAACCAAGATTTTGTACTCGATATCTTGGTATGCAAGATATGCCTTTTAAATTTTGAAAACCCAGAAAAAAGAGACCTGATTCTACATCAAAACTGGGTTCGGGACCAGCGACTTAAACCTAGCATGGAGACTTAAACATGGAAGCCTATCGGTCAAAAGCTTCCTTGCGTGTCAAACTAAGAAAATAAACTAATGCATTCCCAGAAATAAAAGAACAACACAGACAGAAACTGGCATAAAGGAAAACGAAAAGATCATCAGATACTTACACAATGATGGCGATTGCAGAGAAATCATTGATTGAAGGAGAGGCTGCAGGTTTAACCTTACGGTCTCGAGCAAACTAGTGGTCCTTTGTTTCTTCGGCTGGGAAAACATACACAAGCAAAAAGCTCTCTGAAATGGCTTCTGGTTTCGTCCCTTTTCTTTTGTCTCTGTTGTGTGTAAAATAAGAGGAAGAAGATGATTGGGGTCTTATATATAGATGGTAAAAAAGGATTAATCTGAGCCATTGGCCAGAATCCTCATAAGATCCAACGGTCAGGGATTGATGACATGATGGTATCGAAAAGGTGGCAGACGAACGATCGTGGGTGGATTTCCAAGGTACTCGAGTACCTTGAATGAGCAATACCCAACTGACACGTGTCCATTTTCAAGTGTGTGGCGGTGCGGTTCCCGAAAAAAGTAGTTCAAAAGTTTCCTTCTCATAGGATTCGAACAAATACTTTTGAGGGGGCAAAATGTTACACCCAGATTTCGAGCCATAAGGATTGTGATCTCGAAAGCTGGATTTGCAACGAATGGACTCGTAATGTTTGGAACGTGTCCGCAACCTAGGCATCGAGCCTGCGAAGCAGAGACGACTTCGTAGATGGTAGCCTCGAGATCCTCACAAGCTCGAAAGACAGACATCGAAGTACGTCTGTTCTCGGGATGACCTCGGATCAGGGGGTCCGAGCCTGACACAAGTATGAGCTTGAAGTCGCATGATCTCGGGAAGATGCTATAGCTCAAAGGTCAATAAGAGAACTGGGTGAATATGGCATTGGCGATATAAGATAATGACTATGAATATCTTAGTGAATCATCAATGGGAGACGCGTTCTACATTGATTGCTATAAATCCCCTATAATCAAGGGATATTAATTGTTCATTTATACGCCCCCTGATCTTCAGGGGACGTTTCCTTGTATATAGGATTGCAGGCTTTTAATGCCATTTAATTTATTTGCATACACAGAATAACCTCCCGAAATATGTGGGATAGTATTATGAAATCTTCTCTATAAATAGAGAGGTCATGCACCATTGTAAGGGAGGGAATTTTGGTGATCTTGAGAGAAACTCTGGAGAATTCATTCTTAAAGAATTTCCAGAAATCATCTTAAGTTTAATAACAAAGACTCGTGGATTAGGCAGAGTTAACTGCTGAACCACGTAAAAAATCCCATTTGTGTTATCAGTTTATTTTCATTGGCCATAACCGATTATTGTTTTCGTGCTCTTATTTCACTGTTGACGAAAAACGGCGTCAACAATACGTAATCACTTTTGTAGTTTATTTCGGTAAGACCAATATCGTTCCCACGGAGATTAATTTGTCAATTACCGAATAATTAATTTTTAGTTTCTATTTGACTAATGAAAACTGGATTTGTGAATTTTGAAAACAAGAAAACAGAAATAAATAAAAATTGCAGAAATCAAATAATAATAAGAACATAAGGATTAAATTCACTGTAAAAAAATTAGGAATCCTAATCTTCTCTACTATCCACTCTATTATTCTTTAATGCAATTACTATTGAAACTCTTCTCACTGAAATGATAGACATACAAAAGTGTTAACTATTCGAGTTAAGAAATAGAAAACTCGACCTAATGTGAATTCCCTATTTGATGGTATAGTTCTTTCATTATTTTCATCCCTTTTTCTTTAAGTAAACTCACCTTCCTTTGATGGTTTTTAGGAGTGTCCCAAGGTCCCAAACCTGTTCACATATCCCGGTATATTTGGTAAGGAAAATAGGATAGGATATTATATGTTATGCTATGTGTTATCTTATGAGTTATGTCTTATGTTAACTTATGATTTATGTGTTATGTTATGTATGTTGTAGACTTGGGCATATGACTTGTATAACTAACAAGCCCCAATAAATTTATGGGCATATGACTTGCTTAGCTAGCGAGCCCCACAAATCTAAAGGGCATATGACTTGTTTAGTTTACGAGCCCCAAGTAATAATGGCCATTATAGTATGTGTGACATATGTTTATGATATGTTTTTATTATATGTTGCGATATGAATTTTATGTATATGGTTTATGTGTTAGGTTTTCCTTGCTGGGCATTAGGCTCACTCCTTTATGTTTATATGTGCAGGAAAATAGCTTTGGTGGCAGGAAAGGTTCTTGGAAGCTTGGGGTTGTGTATTGAGGCGGGATGGAATCGATGGACCGAGCGTTCGATTCGAGGATGAAGTCTCTTTAAATTTTATATGTATTTTCCGCACTTTATTATGTAATCCATTTATTTAAAATTATGTTATGTTTTTATTTTAAAAACAATGGGATCCCATATCCTACTTTAAATTTTATGTAGTTTAACATGTGTTTTACAAGTTTTTAATGAAGTTATGATTATTTCACTTGCAAGTTTTATTAAAAATTAGTGTCTATGTATAGTAGTCATTAATGGTCCAAAGTCTAGAGTAGTTGGGTCATTATAATTGGTATCAGAGCAACGGTTCATCCGCATGAAGTTCACCTCGATACACACACTCAAAGCACTGAATCTGACCGCCAAGTAAGTATTTAAATTATAGTTATTATACTTATATGTATAGCTAACGATTTTAGCATTTATGTTTTCAGTTAAGTATGAACGGAGCATTAACCTATGAGGATATCCGAGCCATTAAGGCTTTAAAGAGAATAAGAGAACTAAGAAACACCATAGGAACACTAGAGAGAATCACTCGGAGACTTCTTTTGTTCCACAGAGAAATAGGTCACCTTCAAGATTCTAAGCAAATCATGATGAGAGCAACAGAATAATACATTTGAGTAATTAGACTATTTAGAGATTTTCATCCCATAATTACAGCCTTAGAGAAGATATGGGAAACAATGGATGATGAAGATGAACTGCCAGCAACAATGCGATATTACTTTCTTTTAATTAGGTTCACTTCAAAATCAGAATTTCAGTTTACAAATGAGCAAAAACATAGGATTTTTACGAACCTTCCTCGAGGAAATTTTGAGGCACATGATAATGAAGATTATGAAGAGCTAGATGATGATATGCTAGATGAAGGATTGGATGTAGAAGATCCTGATTTTTAGAATAGTTAGTTTCATTGTTTGTTTTATGGTTGTAATAAGTGAAAACTCTTTTCCAAATTAATATCATGTTATTTTGTTATCATGTATGAGTTTGATTTTTTTATTTTCGCAATCATAATAAATAATAAATAAAATAAATAATGACTAAGTTCAGTGAGGGTGGATACAAATCAATGAACCAAGTTTCTATATTGAGAGTTAGGGGGCCATAGTAGTGGGAACGATTTTACTGATCCCAGCCCTCCCTCAATATGGTTAACTTTGGAACAAAGATGAGTTTCGAGCCTGAGAATTAAGTCATATAGGATGATAGAAACAGACTTAGAAAATAAAGATGGCTTGTTTTTCTAAGTATAAAAACCTACTCTAATAATAAAGAAGACTTATATAATTTTTCATAAGAAGTCATAATCAATAAGTCTGAGATATGTTTGTTTTAGAATAAGTTTTTGCCTTAGAGCCTATTAGGTAAAGTTCTAACATGTTTCTTTCAACTGTTAGAACTCTGTTGCGATGTCACTCTGAAGATCTACACGCACCAACGGAAACGCCTAAAACGCTGCTCCAGTAAACAATGAAGCCCCTCTTGTTCGCAGAAGGGGAGTGCACTGCTAGCCGCAACGCGCCGACACCGCCAGCTGACAACACTACGGAGATTGCCAGACTGCGACAACAAGTCGAGGAACTTTTGCAGTAACAGCGACAACAGGCTCAGCCCCAGACTTAGCCTCAGCCTCCACCGCAGTCGCAGCCGCAGCCACAGCAAATGGCCTCAGCACCCCAACAAGTTGGTCCATATGGGGGATGGCCAGTGCCGAACTACGCGTTGTATCCAGTACAACACATGGAGCCAGTTTATGAGAGGTTCCACAAGCAACACGCTCCAAACTTCGAAGGGACTACAAACCCCTTTGAGGCAGAAGAATGACTAAGGAATGTGGAGCCAATTCTGACGCACATGAATCTCAGTAATGCAGATTGTATATCCTGTGTCTCGTCATTGCTCAAGAAGGATGCCAGGATATGGTGGGACTTGGTCCAGAAATCGCATGATGTTGCCGCCATGACATGGAGTCGATTTGTGGAGCTGTTCCACAAGAAGTATTACAATTCGGTTGTACTCGCTTCAAGAGTTGAGGAGTTTGCCAACCTGAAGAAAGGTAGTTTATCAGTGGCAGAGTATGCTCGTCAGTTCGACTGCCTAGCAAAGTTTGCATCTGAGATGGTTCCAACTGATTTTCTGAGGGTGAACAAGTTCGTTAGAGGACTTCGACCAAAGATCGAGATGGGGGTTAAGCTAGCAAACCCGGGGAATACTACATATGCCGACGTACTAGAGACGACAATAGAAGTAGAGAGGCTGCAGGCTAATGTAAGTAAAGAAGAAGCCAGTAAACCTGAGCCTAGATAGCAGGGTCAACCTCAGACCAGTCGGAACAACAACCATAATAGCAACAATCAGTCTGACAATAACAGTAACTGTCAGAGGAGAAGGCATCCTGATCACAAGCAATCTGACAGCGATAAGAGGGCACAGACAAATAATGGGGGAAATAGGTCGGGTTATGAATACCCGCCATGTGCTAAGTGTCAGAAGAAACATCTCGGAGAATGTCGCGCAAACACCGAGGAATTTTTTAACTGTGATCAGGAAGGACACTGGAAAAGAGATTCTCCTCAGTGCGATAAGAGGGTACAAACAAATAATGGGGGAAATAGGCCGGGTTATGTGGAATACCCGCCATGTGCTAAGTGTCAGAAGAAACATCCTGAAGAATGTCACGCAAACACCAAGGAATGTTTTAACTGTGGTCAGGAAGGACACCGGAAAAGAGATTGTCCTCAGCACAAGCCAGAAGGGAAGAAAGACGACAAGATGGTTCCTGCTAGCGTTTTTACCTTAACCCAAGGAGAGGCTGATGCTAGCAATAAGGTGGTCACAGGTCAGGTTTCTATCCTCAATAACATATGCTCTGTATTATTTGATTCGGGAGCCACTCATTTGTATATCTCGTTAGGAATGATAGAAAAACTAGAAAAACCTTGTGAAAGATTTAGAACTAGGTTTGTAACCGAGTTTCCTTCGGGCAAAATAATTCTATCATCACGGATAGTACGAGGCGTACCGATCAAGATTGAGGACGTAGAACTAGAAGGAGACCTGATAGAATTGGTGATCAAGGACTTTGACGTAATACTAGGCATGGACTGGCTAGCACGGCATGGCGCAACCATCGACTGGAAACGCAAGAAGGTGATGTTCAAGACTCCTGACGGCCAGAAACTATGCTTCATGGGACAAGCTTCAGGATTGCGCACCCCGTTAGTATCATATCTCAAAGCTCAAAAAATGATGGCAAAAGGATGTCAAGCGTTCTTAGCCAGCATCACAGATGTTGTAAAGGAGACACCACTTAAGGTTGGAGATGTCCGTATTGTAAGAGAATTCCCAGAGGTGTTTCCCGATGACTTGCCAGGATTGCCGCCAACTCGGGAAATTGACTTCACAATAGAATTAATACCGGGCATTGAGCCTATCTCTAAGGCACCATTCCAGATGGCACCTATGGAACTCAAGGAGTTAAAGACGCATCTACAAGAACTCCTAGACTTGGGTTTTATTAGGCCGAGCCATTCACCATGGGGAGCCCCGGTGCTATTCGTGAAGAAAAAGGACGGAAGCATGCGGATGTGTATAGACTATCGCGAGCTGAACAAGGTAACGATTAAGAAGAAGTACCCGCTGCCCCGGATCGACGACTTGTTTGATCAACTCCAAGACACGACTGTATTTTCAAAGATTGATTTACGACCTGATAGTGGGCCAGAAGTATCCTTGTCTTATAACTTTCTTTGATAGGCTATGCCCCCCAGTGTGGTCCCCACAAAATCCTTCATGAATTTCTTCTAGGATTTTCTTGGCCTCGGGTGGAGTCACACATCGGAGTAATGGCATAGAGTATCCTCTCCGGTATAACCTCCCTTCCACAATAGTGTATGTAACACCCCAACTCCTGGGACCGTTACGGTGTGCCTTGTAAACAGTGCTAAACTCGCTAATCGAGTCATTTGGCCAAAATCGTGAACTAAGTATGATTAGCGGTTTAAGGATTAAACATCTTTGTTAGGGTGTAACGTTTCACTAGAACGTTTAATATATATATTGGGATCCCGAAAATATAAATTTCAGAGTTTATTACAGAAAATATTTACAACAGGCCGTTCTAAGCGGCAAAGCAGGGTTCAACCCTAGATCCACTTTAAACCTCGGCCGTGACGGACGAGCAGCTGCATATGTACACGTCATCACCTAAGCCCTCCAACTCAAGGATGGTCTAGCTTCCTCTTGCCTTTACCTGCACCACATAGCACCCGTGAGCCGAAGCCCAGCAAGAAAACATAACACTATACATAAACATTATCAAATGATTATCATTATAATCATACTGAGCATAAAACTTTCAAACCAATGAGTGAGCATCACATGATTCAAGAGGGAGAGTGGCTGCTAGGTAAGCCACTAGCCTTCAAGCACTTATTTCATCCATCGACCCTCGAGGTCGGTTTGGCATCAATGCTCTTTGAGTCATTCAATCCTGATGGTCGATTAGATCTAATCTCCGTTGGCTTGCGTGAACCATGCTAAGACCGTTCTGACTAATGAGTCAGCGCTATGTGACCAGTGTCCAGTATCACTGCCAAACCTGACTAATAAGTCACAGCTTCACAGCTGATACTAACACCTTCTCCAATTCTGACTGATGAGTCAGTGCAACGTGACCAGTGCCCATTACCACTGCCGAACCTGACTAATGAGTCACAGCTTCACAATTGATCCTAGCACCTTTGCCAAATATGACTAATTAGTCAGTACCATGCACAAGTAAGCAATGCTATCAATATGTATCATATGCCAATTATCTAAGAATAGGGCATTCAACATGCTTACTAAACAGTTGCCAGCATAATCATGATCATGCACAAACTCAGAGACTCAAGCTCTGGCCAATCTCATATTCATCACTCATGGCATGCCCTAATCATATGTTTCTCGTGCATCACATGCATCACACTTAATCATCCAGCATGCCTCAATAATAATCTTATGCAAATGGGCAAGATTTCCAGGCATTCATTATGCTGTCAATGTTTACATTTAAACATCCAACATGCATCAGGAATAGCCATGCATGTCACACATAATAATCAACCGACATGCATCAATAATAACCATGCATGTCACACTCAATAATCAACCAACATGCATCAATAATAGCCATGCATGCCATACTCAATAATCAACCAACATGCATCATTAATAGCCATGCATGTCACATATACACAGGGTGCAGTTTTCTTACCTTGGGTTCGAGCGAGAATTAATAAAAGAAACGACCTTTGAGAACGATCAGTCCTTTGGTCCTTTAACGGTCACCTAGTCATAACCAAATATAAGGTATCATTAATAAAAATGATCAACATAAGTTCCCAAATCAACATCTAGCCTCCGGGACATCAATCCCCACTTAACCGGGTACTAGGTACAACCCCGAGGCCTATGGCTTGAATCCCCAAGCTTAAAACATGTTTTTGGGCTAAAAGGTCACTAAGGGCCGTGGCCCTCCTTGGCCATGCCGCGGCCCGCCCCTCAAACAGAGGCGCCCAAACCCAGCATCCTCCAAGGGCCGCGGCTCTCCATGGCCATGCAGCGGCGCAACCTCCAGTTCAGCCAAAACCCCTGTTTTTCCTCCCCTACGATTTCTCTTGAAACCAACCCTTCAATCTCAGTTTAAACACCACTCAAATCTCCAATACAATCCTTAAACTTTTTCTATATCACACCCTTAGCAAAACCCAAGACAAACCCCAATTAAAACTTCCATCAATTCAAACAAGCCACCATAAAAACACAAGCTGAAAACTAACACTAAAACAGGGTATAACCAGAAAGTTAGTGGATAAAACTCACCTCAAACATGATTTGAATCCTTCCCAATGGCTGAACTCAAGCTAAACCTCCCCAAGCTTGACTCCCTAGCTTGCTTCCTCAAGATAGGCTCTCAAAACTTAAAGAAAAGGGTGAAGGAGAACTTGTACGGGAAGAAAGGTGAAGATAGGCTCTGTTTTATTTCTGTATTTTCTACAGCCTTCATGTCATATATATCCAAAACCCTAAATGACCAAAATACCCTTAAGCCATCAAAAGCCTCTAAAACCATTTCAAGGGTAAAATTGGTACTTTCCGCTTATCCCGTTAATCATAATTAACGCTTCCCAAATCCCGCTAATCTCAAAATCCTCAAATACCAATAATTCATATCCCGTTACCCTAAAATCCCCGGTAACGCTATAATCATTAATATCACCCCGAGACTCACCCCGAGCCCCGAACTTAATCCCGTTATGACTAGACCGAAAACTTGCTTTCCCATGATCGTCTCACGTCGAAAGGCTCGAACCAATCCACATATAATGTGGTAAAATTATAATTCACCCATATGCATAAAATTACACAATCACGCCCCCAACGACCAAATTACCAAAATGCCCTTGCATTTAAAATATGAGCCCATATGCATGCATTCACCATCATATAATAATATAATTCACATAACCATGCATATAGTCATTAAATATCATAATAAATCAATTATGGCCCTCCCAGCCTCCTAATCAAGGTCCTAAACCTTATTAGAAAATTTGGGGCATTACAGTGTATCTGGGAATCTGATACACCAGCTTCCGAGCCCTGTTTCATTCTGCTGGGAGAATGTCGGTTTCAAGGTAATCAACTATTGAGGTCATCGAGGTTGGTTCGGAGTTAATCATGCTGACATCTTCCTGCTCGGGCTCTCTAATACTGGGTGTTGAGAGGTACTCAAATGGGACTACATTTAGCGCGTCAACCTCGTTGGATGTGGCGAGCCTGGCTAAGACGTTTGCATTCGAATTTTGCTCTCGGGGAACCTGCTCTATCGCATAGAACTCGAAATGTTCGAGTGCTGCTTTCGCTTTTTCTAAGTATGCGACCATCTTTGTTCCATGAGCCTGGTATTCCCCTAAGATCTGGTTGACCACTAACTGTGAGTCACTATAGCAATTAATTGCTTTAGCCTTGAGCTCATTTACTATTCGAAGTCCTGTCAATAGAGCTTCGTATTCAGCCTCGTTGTTAGATGCTTCGAAGCTGAACCTCAATGCAGGGTGTAATTGACTTCCAGTTGGTGTGATCAATATGATTCTTGCTCTCGATCCATTTTCATTTGAAGATCCATCGACATAAAGTTTCCACAGCTCGCGGGCTGGGGTTATAACTTCGTCGTCATATACTCCCGTACATTTCATAATAAAGTTTGCCAGGGCCTGCCCTTTTATGGTCCTTCTGGGATGATAAGTGATCTCTAATTGTTCGAGCTCAACAACCCATTTTAATAATCGGCCTAAGGCTTCAGGCTTTGACAAGACTTGCCGTAGTGGTTGGTTAGTTAGCATGTGGATGGGGTGTGCTTAGAAGTAAGTTCGGAGCTTTCGAGATGAGTGGATTAGACTAAAAGCCAACTTCTCCTTCAACGGGTATCTCGACTCTGCCCCCAGTAACTTTTTGCTGACATAGTATACTGGTTTTTGCACCTTCTGATCTTCTGATGGCCTGCTCGGTTGTAGCGAGATATAGGTATAAGATTTCCCTTGTGATAGGTTTTGACAAGATGGGAGGTTCTGTGAGGTGTTTTCTTAGCTCTTGAAATGCGAGCTCGCATTCCTTTGTCCACTCGAATTTTCCCCCCTCTCAAAAGGTTGAAAAATGGAAGACAGCGGTCTGTAGATTTCAAGATAAACTTACTTAATGCCGCCATCCGTCCAGTTAAGCTCTGGACATCTTTATGTTTTCGAGGAGAGGGCATGTCAATTAGAGCTTGGATCTTGTCAGGATTAACCTCTATTCCTTGCATGTTTACTATAAAGCCCAGAAACTTACCTGACAACACTTCAAAAGAGCATTTTTGTGGGTTGAGCTTCATTTGTACTTTCGTAACACGGCGAAGCATTCTTCGAGGTCGTCCACATGGTTATTATTATGTTTAGATTTGACCAACATATCATCAACATACACTTCCATGTTGTTACCTATCTGCTCATAGAACATCCTGTTTACAAGCCTTTATTATGTGGCTCCAACATTTTTAAGCCCGAAAGGCATGACATTGTACCAATACAACCCTTTATCCGTCATAAAACTCGTATGCTCTTGGTCCAGGGAATGCATGGCAATCTAGTTATATCTAGAATAAGCATCCATGAATGACATAAGACTGTGCCCAGCTGTGGCATCTACGAGCTGATCGATCCAAGGTAGGGAAAACAATCCTTGGGGCATGCCTTATTGAGATCGGAATAGTCGATGCAAGTCTGCCATGTTCTGTTAGGTTTCGGAACCAAGACTGGGTTTGTGACCCAATCAGGGTAGAAGGCGTCTTGTACAAACTGGTTCGCCTTTAATCTGTCGACTTCTTCCTTCAGGGCTTTCTTCCTATCATCGTCCAGGAGCCTTTGTTTTTGTTGTTTCAGGGGGAAGCTTTTATCAATGTTAAGTGCATGGCTTATTACATTAGGACTTATCCCTACCATGTCCGAATGTGACCATGCAAAAACATCCTGGTTCTTTCTTAAAAATCCAATTAATTGCTATTTTGTTTCTTCTGAAAGGTTTTTCCCCACCTTCACAGTTTTTGGGGGATCAAATTCTACAAGCTTGACTTTTTCGAGCTCCTCTACAGGCTTAAGGTTGGTTATTTCTTCTATTCTTGGATCGATCTCTTCATCTATTTCGAAGACTGCCCTATCCTTATTCTAAATTACAACAAGTTTTTGTGCACTTGTCTGCTTCTTCCCTCTTACAGAAATGTTGTAGCATTCCCTTCCTGTGAGTTGGTCCCCTCTCAGAGTCCTGATGCCACTAGAAGTCGGGAACTTGATGGCCAGATGCCTAATGGACAAAATTTCCCCCAGCCCTACTAGGGCGGGTCTCTCGAGCAGAACGTTATAGGCTAATGGGAGATCCACCACTACGAACTCCATCATCTTGGTTACCGAGACTGGGTAGTCTCCCAAGGTTACAAGAAGTTCGATGGATCCCATGCAGGCAATCCCTTCTCCTGAAAAGTCATACAACGTAGTTGCACAGGATTTTAGGTCGCGAAGCGTGAGTCCCATATTTTCTAAAGTGGATTTGTAAAGGATATTTACCAAGCTCCCGTTATCAATCAAGACTCAGTGTACCCTCTTGTTCGCGAGCTGAAGGGTGATGACCAGTGGGTCATTATGAGGGAACTGTACATGGGACGCGTCATCTTCAGTAAAAGTTATGGGTTGAGATTTGTAATCCCCCAAAATTCTTAATGTGGTTTAGTGGTTGGAATGGTAGGCTGGGAGGGCCATAATTGTTTTATTATGCCATTAAACTATTATATGCATGTTTATGCAGATTATATTATAATATGATGTTAAATGCATGCATGTGGGTCCACATTTCATCACAGGGGTATTTTGGTAATTTGGCCTGTTAAGGGCGTAATTGTATATTTGTATGCATGTCGGTGATCTATTTTTGAGGCCACATTATAATGTGGATTTGTTCGAGCCATTCGGCATGAGACGATCTTTGAGTGAAAATTAGCGGTTTAGTCATAGCGGGATTAAGTTCAGAGCTCGGGGTGAGTCTCGAGGTAATTTGGTGATTAGAGCGTTGCCGGGAATTAAAGGGTAATGGGATATGAATTATTTGTATTTGAGAATATCGAGAATAACAGGAATTGGAGAGTGTTAATTATGTTTAACGAAATAGGCAGGAAAGGACGGTTTGGTCCTTGGGAGCCTTTAGAAACCTCTATTTGACCTAGGGGTATTTTAGTCTTTTCACCCCTAGGATTGGTTTAAGCCATTGAAGGATGTAGAAACTTGAAGAAAATAGAGCGTATAAAACTTCCTCCCGTACCTATTTTCTTCTCTTTTTCTCTTTGGAATTTGAGCTTAATTTGAGGGTTCAAGCTTGGGAAGTAAGTCTTGAGGGCTTAGGATTGTGTTCCTCCATTGAAGAGCATCATAATTTGAGCTTGAGGTAAGATTCTAGCCAATAAATCTCTAGTTTTATTTGTTTTTGTTTTGGTTTTCAGCTAGGATTTCTAGGTTAGTTGAATGGGTTTGATTGGAGTTTTTGGCTAGGGTTCTTGGGGTTGTGGTGCCTAGGTCGTGTAGGGGTGATTTTTGGGTTCATTTGGCACTTAATTTGATGTTTGGAAGCATTAGAATCAAGTTGGAAATGGAGAAGTCGAAGGGGAGAAGTTCAGGGGCACTTCAGGCTGGGTGTAGCGCCATAGCTCCCACAAGGGGGCGCTATAGCGCTACCCAGGGATGCTTGGGCAGTTTTGGTTATGGAAAAAGCACTGGGGCACTAGCGGGTAGTGCTGGGGCGGTACCCTGTTTCATCATAATCCCGTTTTGTGTGTTTTTAAGGGTTTTTGGCTTGGGGTTTCAATCCTTAAGGCCCGAGATCGAATCTACTCTCCGTGTGGGTACATTTCGGGGTCCCAAGAGTGGGGTTTGGGTCAAGATCCTATTGTTGTTGATTTTCATTAATGGAGTTTATAATTGGTTATGATTAGGTGACCGCTAAGGAATCAAAAGGTCGATCGTTCTCAAGGGTCGTTCTTATATTAATTCTCGCTCGAACCAGAGGTAAGAAAACTGCACCCTATATGTGACATGCGTGGTTATTAATGAGGCATGTTGGTTGTTAAATGTGAATGTTGATTGCATATTAAATGCTTGGCAAATATTTTTTACTTGTGCATGACACTGACTATTCAGGATCGGCACTGGCTGCGTGTTACTAACCTAAGAGTCAGAAACAACATAAGCGTCATGATCGCAGAGCCAATAAAAGATTAAATCTAATCGATATCAGCATTGAATGACTCATATGGAGTATTAATGTTGGACCGACCCTAAGGTCAAAGAAATCTAAAGCGCTTGACTAGTCTATGACTAGTTACTCAGAGCCAAGGCCAAAGGCCTAGGTGATTGTTTTGTCACATGGCTGAGGGAAATGAATCCCACGTTGATGACTCTATGGTCACTCGGTAGGTTTATGCTGGTGACTATTTCATCAGATGCCTATCTCATTTAAGCTAGCGAAATGATCACTTATTGGTAAAGGGAACGGAACCCACCTTAGTGACTTTTACAACTGTCACTCCTCTATTTTGGACTAAAAGTCCTGGATGATTATTATGATCATCGTTTGATATTATATTCATGCGGTATTGAGTTTTCTTGCTGGGCTTTGGCTCATGGGTGCTATGTGGTGCAGGTAAAGGGAAAGAAAAGCTCACCCAACCTTGAGTGGAGAGCTTAGGTGGTGATGTGTACATATGCGGCCGCTTGACCACCACGACCAAGGAGTTCTCAGGGGAACTAGGGGGTTTACCCTATTTTTGTCGCTTAGATCGGCGGGTTGTAAATTTCAAACTGTAATGGCCTTTTTGTATCGTAAATGACTTGTAAATGTTTTTATGGGCCCATGAACAATTTTTTGTATTAAATAAAATATATCATTTCCTTTTGATTGATTTTCCACCTTAACTTATTAATAACACCGAGAAGCACATTTTTAACCAAAGAACTCGGTTAGCGAGTTAAACTCACGGTTCAAAGTTCACCGAAACGGTCTTGGGGTAACCAGGGCGTTACAAGATTCAACCCTTTGTTGTTTCGGAGCTCTGGGTTCGGGTTCGTAGGGAGACCCGTCACCAATTTTTAGCTCATTCATGTATCTTTTCTGGGCATTCTTGCCCGATCCTGCAATATGGGGTCCCCCCGAGATGGTTGTGATATCTTCTCCATCAATCGGAGGGGGTCGTTCGTCTTCCTGTGCTCGGGAGTTGCTGTTCTGGGCAGGTGGTGCAACTGCTGCCCCTTGGACGGTGGAGGTCTGATTGGGGTTCTGATTTCTTACGTATTGCCTGAAATATCCTCTCAAGATCAGGCCTTCGATCTCATCTTTTAATTGCCTGCACTCATCGGTTGTATGTCCGATATCTCTGTGGAATCTGCAGTACTTATTGGAGTCTCTTTTCGCCTTTTGGTTTCTCATGGAGTCAGATTGTCTGAAAGGGACCTGGTTTTCATTAGCCAGGTAGATATTCTCCCGAGACTCATTGAGCTTGGTATACACCTTGTATATGGAGAAGTATCTTTCCCCTTTCCTCTTCTTTCCCCCATCCGCCTCGGGATTATTCCCTTCGTTTTTCTTTCTCTTAGAAGGGTTGTCCCCAGGGGGTTGTGATGTCGTAGGATCCGCCGAGGAAGAGGTAGAGTTTGTGTTTGTTGTTGTAGTTATGGGCTCAGAGGTCATATTCAATGCTGACCTCGCCTCTTCTACATTAACAAACCTCTGAGCTCGTCGATTGAACTCGGTTAAGGACCTTACAGGCTTTCTTAGCATATCTTCCCAGAGAGGAATTCCAGGCATTACTCCAGCTCGGACAGCCAATAAATGGCCACTGTCATCGACGTCACGAGCTCAAACGACTTATCCAGATAGTCCTTGAAAACCCTATTCATCATATCCATAAAAGCTGCTGGGGCATTGGTTAATCCAAAGGACATAACCATGAATTCGTAGTGTCCATACCTCGTTTAGAAAGCGGTCTTTGGTATGTCCTTTTCTTTAATCCTTAACTGATGGTAGCCTGATCGGAGATCAATCTTGGAAAACATTGTTCTTCCCTGTAGCTGGTCAAATAAATTGTCGATCCTAGGCAGTGGATACTTGTTCTTAATGGTCAACTTGTTCAGCTCCCTGTAGTCAATACACATCCTAAGATATCCATCCTTCTTCTTAACGAACAACACTGGAGAACCCCATGGCGAGAATCTCGGTCTGATGAACCCCAAATCCAGTAACTCCTGCAACTGAATCTTCAACTCCTTCAACTTCGCCGGAGCCATTCTGTAAGGTGTCCTAGATACTAGCTCCGCCCCTGGCGCTGACTCTATAACAAAATCAATCTCCCGCTGCGGTGACAACCCTGGCAGATCCGCTGGAAATAAATCTGGAAACTCACATACCAATCTGGTCTCCCTCGGTCCAACTGACATAACCCTAGAGGTATCCACAACATTCACTAGGAATCCTATGCAACCTTCCTACATCAGGTCCCTAGCCTTCATTGTTGAAATCATAGGTACTCGCGGTCCACTAGCTGTCCCCACAAATACAAATGGTACCTCCCCTTCTGGTTCAAAAGTCACTATCCTGCGCTTGCAGTCAATCGTTGCCCCATTCTTCGATAACCAATCCATTCCTAGGATCATGTCGAAGTCATCCATCGCAAGCTCAATCAGATCAACAGACAACTCCCTACCATCTACCTCTAATAGCAAAGCTCTAACCCATCTCTTAGAGACTACCATTTCCGCAGTTGGCAACAAAGTCTGAAAACCCCTAGCATACAAAACACTAGGTCTACACAGCTGATCTATCACTCTAGCAGACATGAACGAATGAGTAGCTCCCGAATCAAACAGTGCAGTATAAGAAAACCCAGCACTAGAAATCTGACCGGTCATGTAGAGTCCAAGAACTTTACTTAGCTAGTTAGATCGTAGTAGTAATAGTAATAGTAGTAGTATTTTTATGACTGTGGATTTTGGTTCAGACTGAAATTTAATTGGACACTCGTAGTAACACTCGTACATTTTCTAAGTTTAACCTATAGTTTAAGAATATTAATTTTAACCTAAGGTATGATTAATATGACTGATATTGATGGTGATATTTATGATATTATGGTTTAGTTAGACCCAATAAGAAAGTAACACTTGTCATGTGTATGTTTAATGATAATTAAGTATTTTTGAGGAATAAGTTTATTAAGAGTAGTATTTGAATATCCTAGGGTCTGTCAGAAGCTTTGAAAACGTTAGAGGACTTAGTCAAGGCTGTTTACTCAATTCAAATTAAGCTGAAAATGTGCAATTTCGTGTTTAAATATTCAGCGTATGCTGATATATCGCAGCTATAGGGGGCGATATATCGCAGTACGTGGATACGAAAAACACGTAACTTCGCACGATCACCTCGACGAGCCTCGGGCATGCTGGCCCAGGCGATATATCGCCTACAAGGGGCGATATATCGGCTCCCTTAGTATATTTTTGAATGTTTTTGAAAACGTTCTCATTTTAATCTTTAACCTCTTGATAAGTCCAGCATCTTTTTGACCGAGTTTTCAGCCTCTGCTGAATGATAATTCAAAAAATTTCACCTAAAAAGCCATTATTTTATTCAAGTTAAATGAAGATCTTTTCATTCTTGAACTCTATAAATAGGACCTAGTACCCAGCCATTTATTCATTCATCAAGCTAAGTTCAGAGGCTGCAAGCTGCTAGGTTATTTTTGAGAGTGTAAACACTTGGGTTAGGGAATATACGCTTAATCATTATAAGCTTACCAAACACTTGGGAAGTAAGGTTTATAGCACATTTCGGTTCAAGGTTTAGATCGGTCATAGAAGCATTCAAGGTATTCCAAACTCTAGTTCATTTTGGTATTGTTTTCCTTAAGTTCTTATAGTTTTCTACTTAGCACCCTAACTTTATTCTTTATTCTTGGATAGGAAATCCAAGATCTTGAACATAAGGTTTTTGGTAAGTATATTCTTGATGGTATAGTTCGTCCATTCTTTTCATTCCTTTTTCTTCAATATGCTCACCCTTTCATTGATGGTTTTTAGGAGTGTTCCAAAGTCCCAAACCTGTTCTCATATCCCGGTACTTTTGGTAAGGAAAATAGGATAGGATATTATGTGTTATGCCATATGTTATCTTATGATTTATGTGTTATGTTAACTTACGATTTGTGTGTTATGTATGTTTCTAGACTTGGGCATATGACCTGTACAACTAACAAGCCCCAATAAATTTATGGGCATATGACTTGCTTAGCTAGCAAGCCCCACAAATCTAATGGGCATATGACTTGTTTAGTTTATAGGAACCCAAGTAATAATGGCCATTATAGTATATGTGACATATGTTATGATATGTTTTAGTATATGTTGATATGAATTTTATGTATATGTTTTATGTGTTAGATTTTCCTTGCTGGGCATTAGGCTCACTCCTTTATGTTTATATGTGCAGGAAAATAGCTTTGGTGGCGGGAAAGGTTCTTGGAAGCTTGGGGATGTGTATTGAGGCGGAATGGAATCGAAGGACCGAGCGTTCAATTCGAGGATGAAGTCTCTTTAAATTTTATATGTATTTTTCCGCACTTTATTATGTAATCCATGTTATTTAAAATTATGTTATGTTTTTATTTTAAAAACAATGGGATCTCATATCCTACTTTAAATTTTATGTAGTTTAACACTTGTTTTTTTTTCTTCAAGTTTTAATGAAATTATGATTAATTCACTTGTGAGTTTTATTAAAGATTAGTGTCTATGTATCGTAGTCATTAATGGTCCAAAGTCTAAAGTAGTTGGGTCATTACATGTCATAACCGAGGGGCTAGCCTCCGCCTTAATCTGAGTCAAGGTAAACACTCTAGCAGGAGCGAGACTGTCACCCTGCTTTGGCTCCTCTTTCTTGGCTTGTGGGCAATCCTTCTTCAGATGGTTGGCACTCCCACAAAAAAAACAGGCCCTGATCCTGCACTCACCCTGGTGTCATCGTTTGCACAGTGGACATATTGGAAAACTCCTCTAGTTGTCACCTCTGCCCTGACGGCCACTAAAAGCACCCCGTGCCCTCCTATCCGAACTAGGAGGAACAAAAGAATCTGGGGCCTTTCTTTTCTGCTCACTGGAGCCACTACCCTGACTGGATCTAATAAAAGAAGGCACTATCCTCCTGGCATCGCGCCTAACAACGCTCTCTCTCCAAATTTGGTCCTCTGCCCCATCAGCTGTAAGGGCCTTGTCTACAACATGAGCATAAGTAGTAGTCTCTGGATCCAAAGTGATATTTACATCACGGGTGATCATAACGTTCAATCCATGCACAAATCTATCCCTTCTTACCGAATCCATGGCACTAAATCAGGCGCAAACTTCGCCAACCAGTCAAATCTCAAAGCATACTCAGTAACTGTCAACCGGTTCTGAGTCAGGTTGATGAACTCGTCAACCTTTGCAGCTCAGACTGCTACACTATAGTATTTCTCGTTGAAGATGTTTTTGAAATCTTCCCAGGTCATAACTGCCACATTCCTCCTCTGAACTACTACATCCCACCAGATGCAGGCATCCTCTCTGAACATGTAGCTGGCACAAGCTACCCTTTCATTCCCTCCAATCCTCATAAAATCCAGAATAGAGGAAATCATATTCATCCACCACTTTGCCCGCAGTGGGTCTGGTCCACCCTCAAAGGTGGGAGGATGCTGCTTCCTGAACCTCTCATATAAAGGGTCCCACCTGTTCTCCACAACAGGTTGAACCGGCACTGGCGCCACAACCTGCTGAACTGACAACCCAGTGACCTGTGGAGGGGCCTACTGCCTCAACTATCAAAGTTCCTCCTCTGTTCATTGTAGTCTTGCTTCCATTTCGGCAAACATTTGTTGCCAATTCTGTGGGGTAGGTGGAGGGTCCTGACCCTGGTTGTCATCCTCGGCCCTACTGCTGCGGAGTCTCGATGATTGTCGAGGTATCTCAACAAATATGCCTGAAATCAACGACGCCGCTCATCAGGCATGATAACAACATCCAAAACCACCTCCCAATCACATTAGCCAACCATAAACAACAATCCACATAACATACAAATAGCATATAACACACAACGGGCCATGCCCTGGCATCATGCATATGTTAAATCATTCATCATGATCTATATGAAATAAGATGGCAAACATGGCATTCAAGCACATATTCAAGCATACAAGTCAATCATTACCAACCAACCCTGAGTCGAGCTTGTCACTGACAGCGAGCGTACATGTTCGGTCATTTTCCAGAAACCATAAACCTTGGCTCGCTCTGATACCAAGCTGTAATGCCCTACTTCATTAGAGTCGTTACTAAGTGAGTTTAAAATGTGCAATTAACTATCTAATTGAGGTTTTAAGACAAAAGTGTAATTAAACCATGAACAGAGTCATAAACTTTGAAAATAATTCCATTTATTGAATATCATAAAGATTTTAACATTTGGGATCCCAAAATACTGTTTAGAAATATTTACAACTCAAAAATATAACTAAAGTCGACAAAACGACAAAATCTAGGTTTAGTACAACCATCTCCCAAAAATACCCCTAGCCGTGGCAGCTAGGAAGGCCAAACATGTATGCGCCACTTCACGCTCTCCGTACTCATGGTTGGTCGACTTTCCCCTTGCCCTTACCTACACCACAGAGCACCTGTGAGCCGAAGCCCAGCAAGAAAACCCTCACAAGCAGATAACACAAGAACATTTCACATTCAACATATAATCAAGCCATCATCAGGCTAAACACGTACGACCATGCTGTCCCAAGCGCTTTACCAGACCCTGGGTTCGCGGTCCACACCGTGAGGATATCCCAAGTATCCTTTAGGGTCTCGCCCTGGCAACTCACACTCCGCGTGCTAAACGCTGCTCCCGGCCCCTTGCCGTTCTTGGCCTTGCCGCTCTCGGCCTTCGCCGTTCCCGGCCCTCGCCATTCTCGAATCTTGTCGTTCATTCACATATATGCACACATAGCATAATTAAGCAGATACTTAAACACGTATAAACTCAATCAAAGGGTCTACGCCCTGCAACACAATCATATAGGGTCGAGCCTTGCAACACAATCATATGGAAACAACAGTTTTCTTACCTGTGTCTCGAGCACAGTCCCCTAGTCTGAGCACACTATACTCGCTTCATCCGGGTACCACGAAGATGTATCAGGATCTACAGACATTATATTGGTGGCCCGGGATGAAGAAGGATGTGGTAGAGTATGTGTCTAGATATTTGACATGTCAGCAAGTAAAGGTTGAGCATCAGTGACCAGCGGGATTGCTTTAGCCTTTGGGTATCCTAGAGTGGAAGTGGGAGGACATCACGATGGATTTTGTGGGAGGACTACCCAGGATAGTGGACTTTGTGACTCGGTGTGGGTGATAGTAGACAGATACACCAAGTCAGCTCATTTTCTGCCAGTGAGGTCAACGTACTCAGTGGAGCAATATGCAGAGTTGTATGTGAGGGAGATAGTTTGTCTCCATGGGGTTCCAAAGTGTATTGTATCTAATCGAGATCCTATCTTTACCTCTAAGTTTTGGGGAGCTCTACAAAGAGCTATGGGGACCCAGTTGAAGTTTAGCACAACTTTCCATCCTCAGACTGATGGACAGTCTAAGAGGACGATTCAGGTGTTGGAGGATATGTTTAGGGCATGTGTGATTGACTTCGAGGGATCTTGGAGTAAGTATCTTCCGCTAATTGAGTTCTAATATAACAACAGTTATCAATCCATGATTGGAGTGGCTCCTTATGAAATGTTATATGGGAGAAGGTGTAGATCACCCATTCATTGGGATGAGATGGGTGAGAGGAAGTATTTGGGGCCATATATGGTTCAGAAGACTAATGAAGCTATTGAGAAGATTCGAGCCAGAATGCTTGCCTCGCAAAGTAGGCAGAAAAACTACACTGATCCAAAGCGTAGGGACGTGGAGTTCCAGGTTGGGGACCACGTGTTTCTGCGAGTTTCACCATTGAGAGGGGTAAGGAGATTTGGAGTAAAAGGCAAGCAGAGCCCTCGGTTTGTTGGACCTTTCGAGATTCTAGAAAGGATTGGACAGGTGGCTTGCAGGCTGGCCTTGCCACCGTCGCTATCAGGAGTTCATGATGTATTCCATGTCTCCATGTTGCGGAAGTATGTTTCAGATACGACGCATGTGCTGAAGTATGAGGACTTAGAGTTACAGACAGATTTGTCCTATGAAGAGCGACCAGTCCAGATTTTGGATCGAAAGGACAAAGTTCTACGGAATAAGACGATTTCGTTAGTTAAAGTGTTATGGAAAAATAACAAGGTCGAGGAAGTGACTTGGGAGCTAGAAGCAGCGATGCGGGATCAGTATCCCGAGCTATTCAGGTAAATTTCGAGGACGAAATTCTCAGTAGGGGGTGGGGTAGTTGTAGCGACCCAAAATTACTGTTATGGCTTAAAGGCCCTAATTAGTGTGTCGGGAAGGCATAATTGGCTTATGTGTGAGTTTATTGATTTAATGCATTATTATATGATAAGCATGCTTGAATGATTATATGAATGTAAATATGGTTAAATGTTATATCTGTGAGAACCACATTATTATGTGGGTAAATCTGCAGCATGCGACTTGAGGGGATCCTAAGGAGCTTGTTAGCGAGAAGTCACAACGGGGTCTTAATGCTTGACTTGGGGTAAGTCAATGGGTAATTCGGGTATTAAATGAATATTTGGGTTATCGGTTTATGAAAATAAATATATGGAGATATATTTGAGGTTAGGAGACTTAGGTGGGAATATTGGGGAATTTTACCGTTTTGCCCTCGGGGACGTTTCCGGTACCCTGAGCCTCGGGATTGACTTAACTGACTAAGATTAGACTAAGTTAATGGAAAGCAGTAGAACAAAAGACACAACCAAACCTTTAGCATATCTTCTCCTTCTCCTCTTCTCTTTCTTTTCTCTCTTAAGGAAACTACAGAAAATCTAAGGATAACTTAACTGGAATTCTGTGTTTGAGCTGAATTTATGAAGGATTAGCTTAGTTCTGACTAAGGGACACTCAACCAGGATCAAGGTAAGAATTGAGTTTTGTTTTTGGGTGTTAGAATTCTGAGTTTTGGCTGAATATTAAGGTGTTTATGGTTTTGATGTTTAAGGGCTGAATTGAAGCTGAGAGTTTGGGTTTTAACTCAGAAGTTGTTAAGGAAGTGGTTCAGAAAAGAAGGTAAGCTTCAATTCGTAATTTAGAGGTTAAAATCTGAGTTTGCATGACTGGTTTTTGGTGTTTTGAGCTGCTAGGTTTCAGGAATCAAAATGGAATTTTAGTAGGTTTTTAAGCTGGATTTCTATTGGATTATGTTGTTGGAATCATGTTAAAAGTTTTGTGATTAATGGGTTTTGAATTAGGGTGCTTTGGGATGGTTTTGAATGAGGTTAGGATGCTAGAAATGGTGGATTTTCTGGGCACGAAGGGTAGGGCCGCGACTCTGTTCTAGAGCGCTGCGGCCCTACGAAGCAAGGAAGCCAGGGAGGCTTGGCCAAAGGGGAGCGCCGCGGCGCCACAGGGCAGGGCCGCGGCGCGTGTCTGCCCACTGAGGAGCTTGGGTTCTGTTTTAAGGGCGGGTCGTGGCTAGGTTTCAAGGGCCGCAACCCTTAGGTGCATTCTTGATCTTTTGGGGATTTTAAGTGCGGGAATCTAACCTAGGGTGCTCAGGATCGATTTCACCACCGTGTTTGGTGGAATTCGATATCTCAGAAGCTAGGATTGTACCTGGAAACCTTTATTTGAATATTAATTGAATCCATTACCTTGGTTGTGACTAGGTGTTAAGACTAGGGCTCGGGAAACAGATCGTGCTCGAGGGATGTCGCTTGTAGTCAATGAACGTAGAAATTAAAGGTAAGAAAACTGCACCCGGTTGTGTAATTGTAATGGGACTAAGGGTTCCCTGATATGTAAGCTTTGAGAGGATGGTATTACGCCATATAAACAGTAAACCAACGGCCTAAGAGTGTCAAGGTTACACTAGCGCACAGGGCGCGACTCGACCACTGGTAGCCGAGGATAGCTTATTATGCACTGAGCTTATTAAGCGGGCCGGAGTCAGTGGGGTAAACAGAGGGTGCGACCTAAGTTGTCGGCCCTGATAATCGTGAAACTTGATTTTTATTAACGTATAATTGTATCCTTGATTCTGAGTACATGATATATGATTAATATGAGTGTTAAGTGTTTGATCATGCTTAAAGGATTAATTATCTACTATTATTGTTTGTAATGTATATTATGTTTTCTTGCTGGGCATTGGCTCACGGGTGCTACGTGGTGTAGGTAAAGGCAAGAGCAAACTTGATCAGCCCTGATTTGGAGAGCTCTGAGAGCTGAATGTACATGACCAGCTGCTCAGCCGCCACGGTTAAGGGGAAGGCAGGAACAGGAGAACCAGAAATGTCTGTTTTGCCTTAGAATGGCTGATGGTTGTCTGTATTTTGGAGATTCTGTAAACCAACTTTTAAACACTGTTTCTTTTTGGGATCCCATGTGTAAAACTGTTTAATTATATAAAATGTATCTTTGAGACCAAAACCCTTTTTAACCCTAGCACATTCACGGTTAGTGACACATTTTTTTTTATTAAATGACTTGATTAGCAAGTCCTGCACCTTTATAAGTACACAGTGTAGTGGTCTTGGCTATCCAGGGTGTTACAAAAATGCTCCAAGTTTCCAAAGGAAGAAAACTCCAAGAGAGAGAGAAAGAAAGAGGGTTAGTTTTTAAATTTCTAAAAGCTTCTTTGGTTTTGTTTTATTTAACTTAGTCTCTAAGTTTACCTCAAGGGCTCGGGGTACCAAAACGTCCCTGAGAGCAAAATGGTCAATTTCCCCAATATTCCCTCCTAAACATTCTAACTCCAAATATTTATTTCCATAACCCGATAACCCCATAAAACGTCTAATACCTTAAATACCCCTCGACTCACCCTGAGTCAAATTTTCGACCCCGTTGTGACTTTCTGGCTATTATCTCCCTAGGACTGTCTCGGATCGTGCAACATATATATATCACAAGTATATCACAATTATTACAATTATCACATTTATGCCCTCAACGGGCTAAAATTACAAACATGCCCCTAATAACCAAACGGGCCCACATGCATATTTAATTCACCTAAATATGCACTTCTAATCACATACTCACACAAATTCATATATTATAATAATAAATCACTTATTGTCCTCCAGGCACGCTAATCAAGGCCCTAAACCTTATTAGCAAATTTGGGTCGTTACAAAACTTAAATTGGAGAGCAATTAAATAATAAAATATTGGAGGAAATAAGCAAAGATGAACACAAGAGTTTTTTACGTGGTTCAGCAGTTAAATCTGCCTAGTCCACGAGTCTATGTTATTAGAGCTTGGGAGTTTTCTAGAAACTTTTCAGATAATAGTTGCCCAGAGTTTTCTCTCCAAAAATCAGAAATCGTCATTTACAAATGGAGCTTCCTTCTCTATTTATAGCAAAGGTTTGCATAATTCATTCCCACATATCCCGGAAAGATATTCTCTGAATCAATTTATATAATGCTATTTAATGCATTATTTCCTATATACATGGAAATGCCCCACAAAATGTGGGATCGGATAACAAATTAAATGATATCCCTTAAACATTGGGATTATACAACAATAAATATATTTACATGTAACTGATTAACTCGGATACGGGATTCATCAAATCCCCGAGACTATAGTGTCAAACCATGGCCATTGCGAGCTAAGAGAATATTCGAGGCTACACATCCTTGTCCATTTTGAGGTCGTTACTTACAACAACGCAGCCCGACATAAGGATCATATGGTGACCGTGTAAATTTCGAGCTCACACCCGATGAGCCTAGATTTTGGGGTCATAACTTCTCATGCTCGAAATCTGGGTATAACAATATTATTGAGAGTTACAAAATTGGACACATGTGTGTGCCCAAATGTGACATATTTTGGAGTTACAAAGTCAGTTACAAATTTGTAACTCCCAAATATTACCCAATAATGTGTAGATTGTATGTTACACATTTTAGTTTGGATTTCACAAAGTCATTATGTAATATGGATGTGGGAGACATGTTTTTAACTCTCATTAGGTGTATGGAGGTTACAAAATCATGTGGGAAGAGATTGAGATGTTTTTTGGAAAACAAAAATTTGGAAGCTAAAATTTGCACTATGGCCGCGACCGCTGATTATCCCTGGTTGCGACCTGGGGGATAGAGGCTAGTGGCCGCGGCCACTTATACTACTGGTCGGCTAAGGGTGCTGACAATCAATTTCTTTTTTCAGTTTTGTCCAGTTTGATTGGTTCTTACATCCCAAGTAACTCTCAAATCTCCATTTTAATTTCATAAACATTCAATTAAACATTGGTAACAACCATGAGGGTTGGTGGAATTTGAAATTAAAAGGGCTTCTCAAAACTCTATAAATAGGAGCCTATTGCTCATTTGTAAGACAACACTATTTCTATCCACTAGAGCATTTGGCTAGAAATACACAAAAAAAGCTTGATTATTCGAGAGAGCTATTTTAAATATTAAGAGAATCACTTAGTGTTTGTGATAAGGGAAATAATCTTTTGGGCAAAGGTTGTAAACCTTGTTCAAGTTGGTGATCCTCAATGCTCTTCACTTTGGTTGTGTGACTGAGAGAGTTTTGCTTATTGTTCTTGTTATTTCTTATTTATACTATTACTTTTATCTTTTCTTCTTCTATTTTCTCTTTTAATATTTATTTGTATCTTTTGTTTTAGAGTTGCAGTTCTTATAATTATCTTCTTCCTCTTATTTCTACATTTATTTGTATTTTGGTTATTGAGTTGAAATCTTATTTAATCAATAATCTTGTCTTTGTATTATTTTACCTAGAGTTGTAAGAGTCTTGTTATTTTTCATTGAGGCAATAAATATATCTCTAACAGACGGGCATACCTTTAAGCTAATCAATATTGCATTCCTAAATGAAGTTTTGACTAGGTTCTAACCAGTTGTCGTGTGATGAAGCTTTCTATGAATCTTTGTCCCTTGGTTGAAGATCGACTAGCTTCTACAAAGTTGATGTCGTTTTGTCATTTTTTTATTGCCATAATATGTGCCACGTCATCATGCTGGTTTTTATGGACAAAAATAGCACTTAAATACCTAACTTTTTTTACGGTTGAAATATCCTCCCTCAATATTTCTTGGAAGCTATAGGTAGGGGTGTGTAGCATATCAAACCACTTCAATTACACCGAACCAATCCAATCCAATTACGAAAAATTGGATATCCAATTACAATTAGATTGGATTGAATTTGAATAATTGTATTTTAATTGGAATGGATCGGATGGCAGATGACACTGTCAAAATCCAATTAAAAACTGATCCAATCCAATTACATATAATATATATTAAAAAATATTTAATTATTTATATTCTTTAAATATATTAAAAAATATTTATATTTCTGTTAATATATTATAATTGGCTAACTATTAGTCTTTCCCTATACAATTCCACACCTAACCAGAGGAGAAAACACTAAAAATACGCATATATTCTCATCATTCTCTCTTATTTTCAATACTACTTCAAGTTTTCAGTTGGATTAAACTTGTAAGGTTGATAACTTTATGTAGTTTGAACCTAAATGAATAGTGTTGTTTAGTTTTTAAGGAAATTTTTGTATGTTTTTAAGTTAATATTAAAAATCAAGTTCCAACTTAATTTTGAAAAAAAAAAATCAAGTTCTAACTTGAAATCTAATGAAAAAACCGAACCAATCCAATTACTAATTGGATTGGATTGAATTGAATTGAATTTTGATGCTTAATTGGATTGGATTAGATGATGACTTTTAAAATTCAACATTTAATTGGATTGGATTGGATTAGTACAAAAATGCTGGATTGGATCGGATGCCCACCCCTAGCTGTACGTACATGGTTGTTAAGTGCCAGGTAGATGCCTACGTGTCTACTTGCTAGCTTCTGATTGGTCCAAGTAAATATTTTTATTTAAATATTTAAGTAATAAAAAAATGTTAAATTCATCTTATAAAAATTAATAAATTTAGAATTCTTGATTTTTTTTTTCATTTCATTCTCTCTCTTCCCTGCCCCGGAATCCCTAATGTGGTTTAATGGCTGGATTAGTAGGCCGGGAGGGCCATAACTGTTTAATTATGCCATTAAATGATAATATGCATGTTTATGTGAATTATATTATAATATGATGTTAAATGCATGCATGCGGGTCCACATTTTATTACAGGGGTGTTTTGGTAATTTGGCCCGTTGAGGGAGTAATTGTATATTTGTATGCATGTCGGTGACCTATTGTTGGGACCACATTATAATGTGGGTATGTTCGAGCTATTCGGCATGAGACGATCTTGGAATATTGATTAGCGGTCTAGTCATAACAGGTTTAAGTTCGGGGCTCGGGATGAGTCTTGGGGTGATTTTAATGATTAGAGCGTTGTTGGGAATTAAAGGGTAACATGATATGAATTATTGGTGTTTGAGAATATCGAGAATAGCGGGAATTGGAGAGCGTTAATTATGATTAACGAGATAAGTGGGAAATAACAATTTTGCCCTTGGGAGCCTTTGGAAACCCTTAATTGACCTAGGGGTATTTTGGTCTTTTTACCCCTAGGATAGACTTAAGCCATTAAAGCATGTATAAAGGTAGTGAAAATAGAGCATAAGTTCAAGCTTCTCCCGTACCTTTTCTCCTTCTGTTTTCTTTGTGATTTTTGAGCCATTCTTGAGGATTCAAGCTTGGGAAGTAAGTCTTGAGAGCTTGGGAGTGTGTTCCACCATTGAAGAGCATCGTAATATGAACTTGAGGTAAGTTTCTAGCCATTAAATTCCCTGGTTTGCTCTGTTTTAGTTTTGGTTTTCAGTTGAGATTCCTAGGTTGGATGATTGGTTTTGTTGGGATTTTGGCTAGGGTTCTTGTGGTTGTGATGCTTAGGGTATGTGAGGATGGTTTTTGGGTTCATTTGGCACCAAAAATGAGGTTTGGAAGCATTGGAATCAGGTTGGAATTGAAGGATTCGAAGAAGGAGGTTTCAGGGGAGATCTGTTCTGGGGGTAGCGCTACAGCGCCCATCAGAGGGCGCTATAGCACTACACATGATGTTTTCTGGGTGGTTGGGGGTTCTGAGTATAGTGCTGGGGCGCTAGGGAGCAGTGCTGTAGTGCTACTCTATTCCTCAAGAATCCTGTTTTGGGTGTTTTTAGGGGTTTTTGGCTCGGACTTTCAACCCTTAAGGCCCGGGATCGAATCTATTCACCGTGTAGGCATGTTTCGAGGTCCCGAGAGTGGGGTTTAGGTTAAGACCCTTTTATTTTTTATTTTCATTAATGGATATTATAATTGGTTGTGATTAGGTAACCGCTAAGGAATCAAAAAGGTCGATTGTTCTCAGGAGTCGTTCTTGTTTTATTTCTCGCTCGAACTAGAGGTAAGAGAACTACACCCCATATGTGACATGCATGGTTGTTCATGAGGCATGTTGAATGTGTAAATGTGGACATGGATTGATTATTGAATGCTTAGCAAATCTTGCTCACTTGTGCATGGTACTGACTAATTAGTCAGAATTGGCAAAGGTGTCGATATCAATTGTGAAGCTGTGACTTATTAGTCAAGTTCGACAGTGGTATTGGGCACTGGTCACATAGTGCTGACTTATAAGTCAGGAACGGCCTTAGCAATTTCAACGCGAGACAATAAAGATTGAATCTAATCGACATCTGCATTAAATGGCTCAAAAGAGCATTAATGTCAGACCGACCTCAAGTTCGATGAACATTATAAGCGCTTGTCTAGCCAAAGGCTAGTCACTTAGAGCCACAGTGACTATTTAGTCGCATGGCTGTGGGTGTTAAGCCCGTGAGACTTACCCATAAGTCTCTTATCTGTTAAGTTAGAGACTTACCCATCAGTCTCTCATTTGTTTGAGCTAGTGACTTACCCATCAGTCACTCATCTGTTAAGTTAGAGACTTACCCATCAGTCTCTCATCTGTTTAAATTAGTGACTAGCTTGTCAGTCACTCAGTATGGTTTACCAGGACCTCAAGTGGTATTCATTAATTTGTTCAGAGCTATAAGCTTTGTGTGATTATAATAATAATAATTTGTTAATATTTGTATGTATTACTGTGTTTTCTTGCTGGGCCTTGGCTCATGGGTGCTATGTGGTGCAGGTAAAGGGAAAGAAAAGCTCACCCAGCCTTGAGTGGAGAGCTTAGGTGGTGTTGTGTACATATGCGGTCGCTTGACCACCACGACCAAGGAATTCTCAGAGGAACTAGGGGATTTACCCTATTTTTGCCGCTTAGGTCGACGGGTTTGTAAATTTGAAACAGTTATGACCATTTTGAGTTGTAAATAACTTGTAAACGTTTTGATGGGCCCATGAACATTTTTATGTTTTAAATAAAATTGGTTTTCTACCTTAGCCTGTTAATAACACTTAGAAGCACGTTTTTAACCAAAGGACTCGGGTAGCGAGTTAAATTTTCGGTTCACCGTAACTGCTCTGGGGTAACCAGGGTGTTACATTATGGGTCCAATTCAAATTGAGAGTTTAAATGGAAAAATGTATATTTTTGTTTGTGTGGATGATTTTTCTAGATATACTTGGGTGGATTTCTTGAAAGAAAAATCTGATACTTTTGATGCTTTTAAAACTCTTTGCTTGAAATTAAAAGTTGAAAAAGATTGCAACATTGGAAAAATTATTCGTATAAGAAGTGATCATGGTAAAGAGTTTGAGAATTCTGTCTATGATGATTTTTGTAAGTCTGCAGGTATTTCTCATGAGTTTTCAGCTCCCAAAACTCCTCAACAGAATGGAGTTGTAGAAAGGAAAAATCGCACTCTTCAAGAAATGGCTAGAGTGATGCTCAATAGCAAAAAATTGACCAAACGGTTATGAGCAAAAGCAATTAACACTGCTTGCTATATCATAAATTGTGTTTTTCTCCGTCCTGGTACATCTAAAACATCTTATGAAATTTGGAAAGGTAAGAAACCAAGGGTGGCTTACTTTCATGTTTTTGGATGTGTTTGTTACATTTTGAGAGATAGAGAAAATCTTGATAAATTTGATGCTAAGAGTGATGAAGGTGTTTTTATTGGATACTCCACTAACAGTAGGGCTTATCGTGTGTATAACATGACAGCCCAAACTGTAATGGAGTTGGCTAACGTTGTTATTGATGATGCTAGGGATTTTTCTGAGTTTTCTACTGAGGAAGAAATTGATAGGTTTATTGGTGAACCTACTGAAAAACACGAAGAAGCTTTTGTTAGTGATACTACTGTTGCATCGTTTGGTCCATCTGTTCCAACAGATCACGAATCTGATGAAACTGATTCTGGACAGACAGAAAAGAAATTTCCAGATTCGGATGAAGTCCAAAAAGAGCCATCAACCAGAGTTAAATTAAATCATCCAGCAGATTTAATACTTGGAAATCCAAAAGACAGTATGGTAACAAGAAGAAGGTTTAGTAATGTTGTTCAATTTGTTTGTTTCTTATCTTTAATTGAGCCTAAAAATGTGAAAGAAGCTTTAACTGATGAAAATTGGATTAAAGCTATGCAGGAGGAATTGAAACATTTTTTTAGAAACAAAGTGTGGATCCTTGTGCCAAGACTGTTGCATACCAATATTATTGGCACAAAATGGATTTTCAAGAATAAATCTGATGAATTTGGTATAATTATGCGAAATAAAGCAAGATTAGTGGGACAAGGGTACACACAAGTGGAAGGAATAGACTTTGATGAAACATTTTCACTTGTTGCAAGATTTGAATCAATTATATTATTATTGTCTATTGCTTGTTTGATTGGTTTCAGGTTGTTCCAAATGGATGTCAAATCCGCATTTCTCAATGGGATCTTGAATGAAGAAGTATATGCTGAACAACCCAAAGGGTTTGAAGATCCCCATGCACCTGATCATGTTTACAAATTGGAGAAAGCTCTTTATGGTTTGAAGCAAGCTCCTTGGGCTTGGTATTTGTGAAACAAATGAAAGAGGAATTTGAAATGAGCATGGTGGGAGAATTGACCTATTTCTTAGGTTTGCAAGTCAAGCAGTTAGATGAAGGCACAATTGTTTCTCAAAGCAAATATGCTAAGAACTTGGTGAAAAAGTTTGGACTTGAAAGTTCAAAGATTGCCAAAACACCAATGGGAACGATTGTGAAGCTATCCAAAGATGAAAATGGTGTCAAAGTTGATCCTACACTGTATAGGAGCATGATTGGTAGTTTTCTTTATCTCACTGCTAGTAGACCTGATTTGAGTTATAGTATTGGTGTGTGTGCCAGGTACCAAGGAAATCCCATGGAGTCTCATGTTGCAGCTGTCAAAAGAATCATTCGATATGTTCATGGGACTGTTGATTATGGTATTTGGTATTCAAAAGAAACTAACTCTAATATAGTGTGTTTTAGTGATGCTGATTGGGCAGGTAACACTGATGATAGAAAAAGCACTAGTGGAGGATGTTTCTACTTGGGAAATAATCTAGTCTCTTGGCACAACAAGAAACATAATTCTATTTCTCTTTCAACAGCTGAGGCCGAATACATTGCAGCAGGAAGTTGTTGTGCTCAACTGTTGTGGATGAAGCAAATGATGATGGATTATGGGTTTGATCTTGACATTTTAACTATTTTTTGTGATAATACAAGCGCAATTAATATTTCAAAAAATCCTATGCAACATTCTCGTACTAAACATATTGATATTCATCATCATTTCATAAAAGAATTAGTTGAAAATAAAGTTCTTGTCTTGGAATATATTGAAACACATAAACAGATTGTTGATATTTTCACTAAAGCTCTTGATTCGATTCGCTTTGATTTCCTCCAAAAATCTTTGGGGGTTTGTTCTCTTTAAATTTTCTTGTTAGTGTGTTGTTTCTCTTGATCAATTGTGTGTTGTTTAAGGTTAAGAAAATTGTCACTTAATTTGAAAATTTTGTTGTGTGTCAAGCTAGATAATCTGACTTGTGTTTATGAGATTTTTGGTTGTATATTCTTGAGAGAAAAATAATCAATTCCTTCTAGGCTTATCCGAGTAAATCAATCAATATTTAATGTTTAAGGTTCCTTTTGTGTAGCATTGTTTCAAGCTCTTGTGCAAGAATAAAGCTACCTATATCAGTGTGTGAAAGCCGTCTTTTGAGTAAGTTGGAACTTTGTAATTCAGAGTTATGAAGAGGCTATGCTACCATAGAAAAGGGCTACCACTGGTGTAGTGTGACAGCGTCTTCATGGGTTACAATTATTTACAATTTTGAAAAAGACTTATTTGTCATTGGGCAATGTTCCCTTGCATACACTGTCACACACTTATGTTTGAAACTATACAAGAAAAATTGTTCACAGTTTATAATAAAAAAAATGTGTGTAAGACTCATACATGTTGATTGATTCACTTAAAAATATGTGCTTGTGACTGAATTGTGCTTTATTTCTCTCGAATACTCTTTCTAATTTTTCATTTTCACAAGTGTTCTTATCTATGTTATACACTAACACTTATTTTCAGTTGTTTGATTATATTTTTTTTCAAGGATGACACTCATTGATCAAAGCACATTTTTTTTCTTTTTTGGTTGGGTTTTATTTTTGTGCCTTATTATATATATATATAAAATAATAATAAATTTATTTTATTGACAAGGAAATTCATGGTGGATCGAATCTTTGTGGTAATTATGTGAAATCATGCATTTATTTTGTGTGATTTAATATATTCTCTTTGTCTCCAAAGATTTTTTTTGTCCTCTTACTCTATTTGGAATACCATGATTTGTCTCTTTATTGTTTTGTACTTTGTTTAGCATTTTTTTTTAAAATATATAAAAAAGGGGAAAAGTTCAATAAGAAAATCATGTGGGGTTTTTGGTTACCTTTTTAGTGTTGGCATTCTCTATTTATTATATTTCCTTTTATAAAATAAAATAAAAAAGGGGTAAGTTTGTTATCTTGATCGTGTGTCTTAAGGTTTGTTTCCACGATCCCTCTAAGCCACCTCTTCTTCTTCTAATTTTTTTTCTCTCATTATTTTTGTAAGTGTTTGTTGTTTTTCAGAGAAGGAACAATGGGGAAAACTTGTGGAGCTTCCTCTAAGAAGACTCCTGCTTCTCAATCCAGAAAGGTGCCCTCTCCATCACCTCCTCCATCTGTGTCAACGGTGCCTCCATCTGTTCCAGCACCAGCAACATCTGTTGGGAAAACTCCCAAATCCAAGGCGAGCAAGAAGGTGTTCTCCCTCTCTACTGAACACCCCATGATGTTTCTAGATATCACAGCTGATATTGTCGATGTTGCACCACCATCTGAAGTGGTGGTGCCCTCTCGAGCAAAGAACCTATCTTTTCTTCCGATTGAATCGTCTCTGACGGCTAGGGAAAAATCAAAATATGTTTCATCTTCTTCCAAAGTTGCTGTTGCTGGGTTACTCAAGCTGCCCATGAAGCCGAGCCAGTCCAAGAAAAATTATGTGGCTCCAAAAAGAAAATTGGGATTGGACTCGTCTTCTTCCCCCTTGACTGCTGCCAAGAAAAGATTGAAGGCTCATCCCCCTTCTCCGTCTTCCTCCCAATCTGACCCTGAGGAAGCAAAACCAGAGTCTGAAGCAACCCATGATACCACCTTATCTGATGAATCTGTTCCTGACAATGCGGAATCAGAGGCTGAGTCTGATGAGCTAGACAAGAAGACATTGTCCCCTTTGAACAAGAAGTCAAATCTGACACAGAGCCAGTTGCAACTCCTTTGTCATCCAAGGCTAAATGCAAGAGACCTATTTTTGATTCTACACCATCTCCAAAACTCTCAGGTGCAAATTTCAAACCTTATTCTTCAACTTTTTGTTATGATGAAAATGTTCGTGTTATGGCTCTCTATGCTCAAAGGAAATTTCTCATTGAGAGAAATTATGTCTTGAGTGACCATCGGCCTTATGGTGTGCTAACCATGCTTCAAGATCGAAAATGGACAGGTTCTTTGGTTAAATTTACTGGTTTTGTGGATAGAATAGTCATGGAATTCTATGCCAATCTTACTAATGAAATTATTGAACCTAAATCTCCTCTGTATTGTAAAGTGTTTGTTAGGGGCCATTGGTTCTCTTTTTCTCCACAAGATATTGCCCATGCTTTGCATCTTCCTCTTGATGTTGAGGATGATGATGATCTTGCCTTTCTTGACAAGGATGCAGTTTTCACTTAATTAGTAGGGCAAAAAATGGTACGGCCATCTAATACAGTCATCTCGGTCACTAATCTCACCTACACTTATGCTTTTCCCCATAAGTTTGCCACAACGAATTGGAAACCAATTTCTCACACTGCAACTATCTCCTTTGACATGGCCTCTTTTTTGTACAAAGTGGGGACCAGAATTGGTATAAACTTGGCTATGTTTATCTATGATCAAATCATTGGATTTCGAAAAGGTAATAGGAGAAACTTGAATCTTCCTTTTCCTCAAGTTATTTATAAAGTTTTGAGTATGCAGAAAAAAGATCTCCAGCGTGATCAAGAAGACTTGGTGGCTCCCACTACTGCTGCTTCCTACAAGGCCTCTGCTCCAACTACTGAAGCCATTGATGCTCCATCAACCAAGAAAGTCAAGTCTCAATCTCTGAAGTTTGCCTTGGATGACATTCCTCTTGAATCCTTCTCTGTTCCCACAGATTCAGGACTTGTTGCTACAGAACTAGCTGCTATTCGAGCCTCTGTTGATTCTTTGGCTGCTCGAGTGATGATGATTGAAGGACTGCAACGTTCTATGTGGGATGCTATTCAAACTCTGTCCAATGATCCAGTCGTTTAGTTTTACTTATTTTTATGTCTTTTGTCCTAAGAACATTGATACTTTCTTTTGTTTTTGTTTTATGTTTCTTTGGCTTCTTTGAAAGACACAAAGGGGGAGAGTAGATACCTCCAAAAACCTGCTTGGTTTGTTGTTTTTGTTTAACTTTGGACCTTCTTATTTTGAGGGGGAGTTAAGTCTAGTTTCTTTATAAGTTTTTTATAAGTTAATGCATGTTTGCAGGGGGAGTTTTTTTCTCTTTACTTGTAACTAACATTTGTGTTGCAGGATTTTAAACTAATTCTGTCTATCAAATTGCCAAAGGGGGAGATTGTAAAATCTTTTATTGGCATATTTGAAAAAATTGACAAAATTAATCAAAGAAGTATTTTCGAAATGGGTAGTTTCCTATTTTGTTGAGAAATGTTTTCTAAAATCAAATTAGTCTATATATGTTAATAGAATAAATATATAATTTCATATAAAAGATTATCTTGTCTTAACTTTTGTATATATGGAAATTATTGGTATTTATTTCTTGATCTGATTTGGTTGTCCAGAAACCGTGTACAACTTGCAGAGATAATGTATATATTGTTTCCTTATTTATTTAAGGAAACTGGGTTTAAAAACTGTCCAGGTTCAATGAATCTGTTTGAACGGATTGCCAGTCTGTTTGAACAGATTATGACTTTCCTGTTTGGGAAGATTTTCCTTTTATTGGCTGATTGGTTTCTGATTTGTTTTCCAAAACCTAAAGGGATTCTAAAAAGTATATAATCATCCTTAGGTCGTTGGTTTTTTATCATCTCTCTTGGTGTATTATTTTCCAAATATTTTCAAGTTTTAGAGAGACTTTTTTATGTGAAGAACTTGAATCCAACAAGTTCTTAGTGGTTTATTATAGTGTACTTCTGTATTGTTTTCTTTGTGTTAATTGTGCATGTTGAACACACTTGGACATTATTCATCAAGCTTCGGGAGAAGTCTTATTCGTGAGTCACTTTTCGGGAGGAAAAGTGCAAGTGTTATGATTTGAAAGGAGTTCAAGATTTTAGCACTTCAGAAATTTGATTAGGAGTTTAAATTACAACAGTTGCGACAAATTCAAAAGGGAGTTTTTATTTGTATAAGTCAATTTGGTTTTGTAATCGTTTAGATATTCTTCTAATAAATTTCATTCTCTAGGCGTGGCCCGTGAACTAGTAGCAATCTACGAAGATTGCTAATACCACGTATAATTTCGTGTGTTCTTTACCTTATGTTCGTTTTTATCTTTTGGTGATAAACTGTTTAAACATATCTAGTTTCTGTTCAAACAGTCTCTGTGTCTGTTTAAACATTTATGTAACAGTTCAGCAATTAATTATTTAATTTGAATAATTAAGTTGGTAATCATAAAAAACAGAATTTTAATATCTATTTTTTTTTAAATTGGAATACATTTGATCTGATATGTGTAATTATATTGTTCCCGTCGTCGCTGATATGTGCAAAACTCTACTGCGACAATTGTGTTTTGTTGTTGTTGTAGGTCGCTACACATACGGACCTACTACGATGACTTCTTGATCTACTACAACAACAACAAAAGTCATCGTTGTAGACTTCTTTTCTTTGTAGTGAATGAATCACGATAATGCTAATTTAAAGAGTTTTTTAAGAAAAAAAATCTTAATATTCACCGACCGTATATGAAGTAAACACAAATGTTTATATTTTTTTAAGCCCGTTGATAATCGTGCAAAAAAAAATATTGACAATATAAGAAATAAACACCTTTGTTAATATTTTTATGTATATTTTATTAATCTATTTATTGTAATGATACAAAGAATAATAAATACAAACAATTTATGATGTGACATTTTTATTGAGTTTTTTTTTCAATTTAAAAAAAAATTATTGGTAAACATACACAATGGAAACTCAAAATGGTTTATCTTTTCACTATGTTGATTATAATTATGGACATATTAATAAACAGAGCCCAAATGATATGTAAAAATAAATATAATTTTGATTGTGATTTTGCATTCTATTTAGGCATATAAAAATTAAACGTGACAATGGTTAATGTAAACAAATTTGTTTATATTTTTAAAATGTTGATTATGATAAGCATTAAGCAGAAATGATATATACATTCCTGTAAAAAAATAAACGATTTTTTTTTATGATTTAATTATCAATATTTAAATCAACGGTTTATTTTTGTAAAGTCTGTTGATAATCATGTTGTACAAAAAAAAAATATTGACAATATATGAAATAAACACCTTTGTCAATTATGTATATTTTATTAATCTATTTATTGTAATGATACAAAGAACAATAAACACAAACAATTTATGATGTAACACTTTTATTGAGTTTTTTTTTCTATTAAAAAAATGTTTATCTTCCAAAAAGGTAAGTGCTTTTTAATATATTCACAATCTGTACATATTTTAAAGTAATATTTACATAAAGTGAAAAAAAAAAATCATTTTCAAATATTTTTACTGACATACAGTATTTTTAACATTTTTGCTGTTCATTGTTTTTTTTCTTTCATTTTTACGAACTCTCATCTTCGGTTCCGGTGGAGCTCTCGCAGGTGGGAAGTCGACGGGGCTGTGTGGATGCTGGTGGAGGGGCTCGTGCGAAGGGACTCTCGGTTGGTGGTTGAGATGAAGCGTGAGAGAGGCTCGGCGTTGGCATCAACGTTTTGGGTGTTGGGATTGTGGCTTCGCGGCTGGGATCTCAGAGGCTAGTTTTGTGCGCAGTAAGACTGGGTGCTTGAGGATTTAGCGACTTGGAGCTGAGATGGGGAAAGGCGAAAGGTCCTGGTCTTACGCAGAGGTCTGGGTCGGGTCGGGCTTGCACAAGTGGAATCGCGCCTGTGACGTGCATGGGCAACAAAGCTCAAAGCTTGGACGAGGTCGCGAATTGCAGCTCAGAACTTGGGACAGGGTGCACCTGGGCTCTATTTTGAGGCTTGGGTGAGGATGAGGCTAGGGGTTCTGGGTTCAAGGTTGGTTGGGCAGTGAAGGTTGGGTGCAAGTTCTGGGTTTTTTTAATATTTTTATTGTGAGGTTGTTGTCGTGTTTTTTTAAGTGTAATGAGTTGCATTATGTTGTTGTGGAGTTGTTGTTTTTGTGTTGTTTAGATTTTATGTATAGTTGTTTTCATGTTGGTTTTTAGTTGTTTAAGTTTATATATAGGTATTATGTTATTGTGGTGATGTCAATTTGTTGTTTAGTTGTTTTCATATATATTTTGATTTAAAAAAAAAACATATTAACATGCAGTGAGTTAATATTTAGTTGTTGTCTTATTGCTGTTTTTTAGTTATTTCATTGACACCGTATTTTTTTAAATATAAAACTTTTAAAAACGTATTTTCTAAAAACTTAAAGTAGTATTTTTTAAAAAAAAAAATAAGGGGCCATAAAAGAGTTAAAAAAACACACAAAAAATATATATATTTTAAAAATCTCCTATTATAAAATATATATTGATAAAAAATATAATATATTAATAAAAGAAATCTGTAAAAAAATAATATAAATAAGGAAACAAATCATCATAAGCTTTCCCAATCAATACATATATATATATATAGGTGCACTCTTAATGGTTACTACCCATGAATGGTTACTTTAATATTAACCATTAGATTAAGATCAAATGTCCATATTTATAGTTGTTAATTAATATTTCTAAAAATAAATTTTGACTTTTTTCAAGTTTTTTGAAGGGTTACCTGATAAAAAATGTGTATTTATTATGAAAATATAATATTGTAAACTTTTCATTTTTCAAATGCATGTCAATTTCTAAATATAGCTAGTGTCTCTCATTCGTTGGAAACAACATTAATTATGGCAAAAAAAAAAAACTAAATTCGAAATTAATGTAAAAAAAAAATATTTACCTATTGGTGACTTGCTATACCAAGTCACTATATTGCCACATCCTCATAATTGTTAGTACCCATCTATGGGTAGTAACTATTGAGAAGTCTTCCATATAGTAAACTATAAATTTCCCTAATTTTGTATGTGTTTTGGAAGAACAAGGGGGAAGAACGCCAATTTTTTTTTATAAATGCGATTTATGTTAATATTATTTTTAATTTTAAATCATGTTTTTTATTTTTAAAATGAATTCTTCAATAAATTTTAATTACAGATTTGATTTTTAATTATTTTGTATTTAATTTTAAATATTTAAATGAATTTTTAAATTAAAAAATAAAAATTATATAACGTGACTGATCAGGCACTTAACGGTCATGTACTTATAAGAATTAGATATTTAAGTGTTATAGGGTAAAAATTAAGTATTATTTTAAAATAAATCAAATTTAAAGATGGAAGTTTTTTAACTTAATTATTGGTAGAGTGTTTTTTTTTACAAGATTTATTGGAAAGTGTTTTACTCTTGCCAAAATAAATTATTAGTGTGAGCATGCTGGTCACGTTTTTGACCAACAACAAAATGAAAAAGAAATGATAACGAATTGATGTAGTTGTTTTTTCAGATTATAGCTTTAAGAATATAATTATCAAGTTTATTTGTAAGCTTCTTTGGGTGTGTAAAGTTCGGCAGAGCTTTTATATGTCAGAAATATATATTGTGTGTGAACTGTTAGCCTTCCTCTATTCATATCTATTCATAGGAGACCAATTACAACTTAAATCCCATGAGAATTGGTAACTTACCTCAATATAGGTTAACTCAAGTAATATCCCAAAATATATATATATATATATATAAAGAGAAATTATAAGAAATGATCAAAAATAAAAATATCAAGAAGCTAATGTCTTTTTTTTTAAATTATAGAAAAATTAATATTTTACATTGTTGATTATCTAAATTGTCATTTTTTATAATTTATTTATTTATTTAGAATTGTATGACTTTAATATAGTGGTATATGTATATTAGTTTTGTTTAATTAGTTTTTATTTTAAAGTTATATTGATTTTATAAGTTTTTTATAGGTTGTTGGTATATTATTTTATAATTAGTGTATATATTTTTTGTGTATATATTTTTTGTGGTATGGTATATAATTTTTTTTGTGATATTTAGTTTCTATTTTATTATATACATAGTGGTAGTATATAATTTTGTATCATGGTATATACCTTTGTTAGCATTGTATATATATTTTTTAGTAATAATTTTGTAAGTTTTGATGGTATATTATTTTTCAACTCAGTATATATATTTTGTGGTATGGTATATCATTCAATAAAAAATTAAAATAATTTTAAAATAATAATTAAACAAAATTAATATATATATATACCATAATATTAAAATGTTTATAATAAAATAATATTATTTTAAAAGACATATTTGGTAATATGTGATATTAAAGAGATGATTAAACTATTTTATTACAAAATTAAAAACATGAACATTTACACATTATTAAGGATCATTTTGCACTATATTCACTTTTAATAAGGAATATATTACAACTTAAATAAGTAATAATAATATCAAAATAATTCCTAGTTAAATGTATTCGGTGAGTTGTACTAAATCTTTAAGAACATTATATATAGGTATAATGTTATCCTTTAAAGGACTTTTAATAAGAACATTGTGAAGTAATTACCTAAGCAAAATCTCGCTAACCAATTCGTATGGCTACTTCAGGTCTTTCGTTCCAAAAAAAACTCATAAACCATTTCCGACTAAAAAAAAGTAATTGATCCACAATTGAATTGGATTAAGTTTACAATTCAATACGGATTTGATTGTGTTGTGATTAGTTTAATCACACAAAACAGTAGATCTAATTGGACTGAATCAATAAAACCAGAATTGAAATAGAAATAAAAATATTGATATAGAAAACTTAGATATAATATAGATGAAGAATAACACAAGATTTCGTAATTCAACACTCAAGGTGAGTGTCTACATCCATGGGAAAACAAGAACCAAGTATTCTTCTTTATTGCTCGATCTTCAATATTACAACTAGCAAGAACTTTACAAAATTGAGTTCTTGAAACTCAAAGTTTGAATAGTACAAACACTTGTCTAAACTCTTATAGAGGAATTTGAGTACTGAAAATCTAAAACTAGAGAGAAGTCTCTTAACACCAAATATCCACGGCTGAGCAATTTATATTGTGCACCTAAAACAGTCCATTACGATGCGTTTGGAAAGCCACCATGTAATTGGAACTGAGTATAATTTGAAGTAATTACTCAATTTGATATGTTTGTCTGACTATGTAATTACAATGTTGTTTTGTAATTAGACGTAATTGATAGGTCTCAATTACATTCTCCAATTCTCATAACCTCATAAAAATTGAGTGTAATTACTAATTATTATCAAATTTAAATGATATTTATTACATAATATTATTACTAATTGTTTGGTCAAACATGATAATATAATTCAGAAATAATTATTACTTGATATACAAATACATCTTGTATTTTAAAATAGTGTAATTACTCAGATATGTAACTACTACCTTAGTAATTACATGACCTAGTAATTTGACACTTGTTTACAAACACACCTTTAACTAACTTGACAAGTGTGCAATTAGATCACTCACAAGAGATTGAATCTAAAATTTGAAATCCACAATTTAACCATTGTGAAATTAATATGGAAAAGATTTTTCCCAATTAAGATTTTTGCTTTAAATATTTTAGGTATCAGAAAAAAAAATCAAATGACTTGGTGAAGAAGAATGACAAAAGAATCAATTCACTATAGAATTTGCCATATAAATAGTAGCTAGCCTATTACATAGTCACTAATCTTGCGTATTGTTTTCGTTTTAGTACTCTGCATGGATCTTTAGTCTCGCTCTCTCCTCCTCTTGTGAAGAAATTAACCACACTCAAAATTCAACAGTGCTTGATCCATACAAATATGAATATAATTGATATGCATAAGACTACAGTATTCGTCCGTGTTAAACTATAATTAAGTTTTCTAATTGTATGGATTAGTTACAGTAGCTTCTAGTCACTAGTATAGAGGACAGGTGTCCTTCCTTTCCTTATTGGTCCATTTTATCTCAGCTTATATATAAGTGTGTACTGTGTAATGAAATGTTTTGAGGAGAATACAATAGTTTCACTTTTAATTTCTGTCATGGTATCAGGAACCATAAAATTGTAATTGCGTCTGAAATGAGCTCTGGTTCTACTGACCTGCCTCCTCCCCTAACTCCCCAACCACAGCCTTCTGTTGCTCTGACGACGTTATCTCCCCAACCACAGACTTCCTCTGGCTTTCCGTCTCTGAGTCAAACAATAGTTGTGAAACTTGATGATACTAATTATCTGGTATGGAATATGCACATGCAGAATATTATTATTGCAAATGGTCTTGAGGGGTACCTGTTAGGAAAATGTACGTTGAATCAATGGAAATTGGTAAGAAAATTACAATTTTAGACAAAATATTACAAATAAATAATTATTGATTAAAAAGTGTTACAACTCTATACATGAAGAAAAATACAAATAAACAATAGAAGAATTAGAAGAAGAGAATTGAGAAATACAACTCTAAGCAAAATGATACAAATAAGGTTAAAGTGTTTGAAACAAAAGAAATAAAATATTATAACTCTAAACAAAGATACAAGTAAATAGAACAAGAATAATGAGAAGAAAAGCAATAGAAGAAAAAATAAGAACAAGAACAAAAACCAAGAAACTCTCATTCACACAACTAAAGTGAAGAGTGTTGGGGATCACCAACTTGAATAAGGTTTGAAACATTTGTCCAAAATCTTATTTCTCCCTAACTAAAGCACTAAGGGATCTCTCACAAATTTTGGAAATGATTTCTGGAATAATCAAGCCTCTAGGTATTTTCTAGCCGAGTGCTCTAATGGATAGAAAAATTGTGTCTTGCAAGTGAGCAATAGACTCCTATTTATAGAGTTTAGAGACACCATTTGAATTTCAAATTCCACCAACCCCCATGGCTACTACCAATGATTAATTGGATGTTTATGGAATTAAAAATGAGATTTGTGAGTTATTTGGGTTTTAGGAGCCGTTCAAAAAGGTTAGAAAAACTGAAAAAAAGTTGGTTAGTAATTCACTTGTGGCCGCGGCCACTGGTCTCTGTTCCCCAGGCCGCGGCCACCAACATCTTGTGGTCGCAGCCACTAACCAATTTCAGCACAAAAATGTGTTGTTTTTCCAAACGGTTCCAATACACTCTCAATTGATTTTGTAACCCCCCAAACACATTATTGGGGTTAAAATCATATCTCTAATAGCCATTTCACATATGACTTTAAGAAATTCATCTCAATATTGTGTAACAACAAATCTATACAATAATTGACAATATTTGGAAGTTACAAATTTGTGACTGAATTTGTAACACTAAATATGTTACATATTTGGATATTCACATATATCTAAATATTGTAACTCTATATTATATGTTACAATATGTGTCACTCTTTGTCACATTTATTTAATCTAAAACATTATATTATAAAGTAATATAACATTCCCCACTAGATTAAATAGTTATCTATTGTAACACTTATTTAATCAATCAACATTATATTTTTAAAATATAACATATCCCCCACTTGATTAAATAATAACTCTCAATTATAGGATTCATTGCTGTTGATCGCGTTTTTAGCCAACGACGTGAGAACGTCAAAAACGATAAAGCCTTCAAGAGAAATAAAATGACACAGACGGGTTTTGAACAGAAAGTAAATAACACAGCAATTTTTATAGTGGTTCAGCCCCAATATGTTGGTAATAGCCTAATCCACTTAGAGTTGTGATTATAGATCTGTACTCAAGATCAGATGAACTGAGCCAACTGAGTTTCTTCAGTACAGATTACAAGAATACAAGAATTCTTTATGATACCAGCACTTTCTCTCTCTAGAAAACTCAGACTCAAAATTTCCCAAAAGTCCCAAGAAAAATCAAAAGCCCCTTTCTGATCCCATAAGCCATATATTTATAGGCTTAGGATCATACATCTGATATCCCCTAGAATCGGGATATTTTTTTATATTTATTACTCTTAAATTACAAAAAACATTCAAAATGTAACAAAACCCTCAATTTGTGGGAAGAATGAGAGATTCCCGTGCGTGCCAAGACCGGTTCTTGTTGAAGCCGTTTCTGGGAATCTTGACTTAGTCCTCCTCTATCTGGTCGACCCATATCTCCTACTGACCACCCATGCAAGTGCTGGTCGGACACATGCATGCTGGACATATGCAAGTGCTGGTAGGACATACATTTGCTGGTAGGACATGTGCATGGTGGTAGGACATGCACTCCTCTCCTCTAACATGGCACGTTCTCTAGTCTAGCATGCCATGTCTCTCGTCTAACATGGCACTCTCCTCTAGCATGCCATGTCTCTCGTCTAACATGGCACTCTCCTCTAGCATACCATGTCTCTCGTCTAACATGGCACTCTCCTCTAGCATGCCAGTGCTGGTAGGACATGTGCATGCTAGTAGGACAATGTCACTCCTGGGCAGCAATGTCACCCCTGGGCAGACAAACACGTGACTAGTCGGACAAGGTCATGCCTGGTCGGTCATGACACTTCTCAAGCAGTCAAAACTCTTCATCAGTCTACCGGGTCACTTTTTCACAACTCTGAGGAGTCAATGTATTTATTGACTATTTAATGTGTCTTTTACGGAGCATGTACTGCCACTTGTCACCTCTATTGCCACGTCATCGATCTCCATTTTTTGGGGATAACAATTGCATTGGTGCATAAAGTAAAGTGCTTTTCAACTTGAACTTTACTATAGTGTAATTATCATAAAATTTGTTGAAAATTTGGTTGCACTAGGCATTGAACCATCTTTCCATGATAACAAATCGGTGATAACACACACACATTTGCCATGTTCACTTGAGACCTCTATGTCTCGCTTTGCACCGTTAATAGCCATGTGTACTTTCCATTCATGGACGTTCTTGAGAATACTCTCAATTCTCATGAGAGGCGGCACCACCCCTAGGTCCATATAGGTAGAACTCTTATAATATTTTGTTACCAAAAATACTTGTCTTCACAAGACTGAATTCTATTAAAAAACCTCTCGGTTTTAACCCTCAACTTGGTAACTCACAAGTACTCAACATCTCATATGGGACTTGTTTTGAGTACAACTAATATTCACTTGACTGACTTGTTGTTACTTATTGAACCTAACACTAGTTAAATAACTAGTGTTAAGATATGTTACCATCAATCATGAATCTCTTTAGGGAGTTTAAGTCCCATCCCTCAAGATAATGTAGCCACTAAATCCCTTGTTAGTGGCTTAGTGAAAGGATTCGCCAGGTTTTCACTTGTTCTCACATAGGATATTGAGATGACTCATCTTTGAATCAATTCTCTTACATATCCATGTCTTAGACTAATGTGTCTAGACTTCCCATTATACAATCTGTTGTATGTTCTAGCCAATGTCAATTGGCTATCACAATGTATTGATATAGTGGATACATTCTCTTTAATTAGGGGTATCTCTATCAATAGATTCCTTAACCATTCGACCTCTTTGTCGGTAGTAGCTAGAGTTATAAACTCTGCTTCTATATTGGAATGAGATATACAAGTTTGTTTTTTAGAACCCCAAGAAATTGCACCCCCACCAAGTGTAAATACCCAACCATTTATGGACAAGTTGTCCCCAAGATTGGATATCCAGCTTGCATTTGTATATCCTTCTATGATTGAAGGAAATTTGGAGTAGTGAAGGCTTAGTCCTTTGGTTTTCTTGAGATAACCTAGGACTCTTCCAATAGTCTTCCAGTGATCCACACTTGGATTACTTGTAAACCTACTAAGTTTACTTACCGCAAATGCTATATCAGGTCTAGTACATTGGGCAACTTACATAAGACTCCCTATAGCACTAGCATACTCCAATTGAGCCACCGCTCTTCCTTCATTCTTCTCTAGTTCTACACTATGATCGAATGGAGTATTGATATCTTTAACCTTGAGATTGTTAAATTTGTTCAATACTTTCTCAACATAGTGGGCTTTCCCTAATGCAAAACCCCCACTATGTTTTCACTTTGATACCAAGTATGGTGTCAACTTCTCCATGATCTTTCATCTTGAAGGTTGATGATAGCAACATCTTTGTTTCTTCTATCCCTTTCATGTTATCACTTAGAATAAGCATGTCATCCACATATAAGCAAACAATGATCACATATCCTTTACAAGTTTTAGAATACAAACACTTGTCTCCATTGTTATGCCTAAACCCATTAGACATGATGGCTTGATCAAATTTATCATGCCATTGCTTAGGAGCTCGTTTCAATCCTTATAAGGATTTTACAAGTCTACATACTTTATGTTCATATTTTGGTAGGACAAACCCTTTGGGTTGTTCCATATAGACCTCCTCATTGAGGTCACCATGAAGAAATGTCGTTTCGACATCCATTTGATGAACATACAAGTTGTGTATAGAAGCCAAAACGAACAAAATTCTTATAGAAGTTGTTCTTGCAACAGGCGCATAAGTATCGAAATAATCGATTGTAACGCCCTGGTTACCCTAGAACAGTTATGGTGATCGGTGAGCCGGAAACTTGACTTGCTACCCGAGTCCTTTGGTTAAAAATGTGCTTCTAAGTGTTATTAACAGGCTAAGGTAGAAAACCAATAAAAAGGAAATGATATATTTTATTAAATACATAAAACTGTATATGGGCTCATAAAATCTTTTACAAGTTATTTATAACTCAAAATGGTCATTACTGTTTCAAATTTACAAACCCGCCGACCTAAGCGGCAAAAAATAGGGTAAACCCCTAGTTCCTCTGAGAACTCCTTGTTAGTGGTGGTCAAGCAGCCGCATATGTACACATCACCACCTAAGCTTTCCATTCAAGGCTGGGTGAGCTTTTCTTTCCCTTTACCTGCACCACATAGCACCCATGAGCCAAGGCCCAGCAAGAAAACACAATATAGCATGATATAACATCAACAATGATCATAATAATCATTCAGGACTTTCAGTCCAAAACAGGTAAGTGACAGTTGCAAAAGTCACTAAGATGGGAACAGCTCCCTTTAGCCATGTGACGATAGGGTCACCGGGGCTTAACAGATAAGTGAAAATTTCACTAGCTTAAACAGGATAGGTGCATGGTGGCTAGTCACCAACATAACCTTCCTCATGACCCTAGAGTCATAACCCTGGAACATCGTTTCTTAGCCATGTGACAAACGATCACCTAGGCCTTAGGCCCTGGCTCTGAGTAACTAGCTTAGAATAGTCAAGCGCTTATAAGTTTCATCGACCTTAGGGTCGGTCTAGCATTAATGCCATAGAGTCATTCAACGCTGATATCGATTAGATCTAATCTTCATTCGGCCCTGCGTACAGGACGCTTATGCCGTTTATGACTCTTAGGTCAATAATACGCGACCAGTGCCATCCCTGATTAATCAGTGACATACACAAGTAAACAACATCCGCTAGCATTTAATATGCAATCCATGTCCACATTTATCAACCAACATGCCTCAACAACAATCATGCATGTCATATACACAAGGTGTAGTTTTCTTACCTCGGATTCGAGCGAGAAATATAATAAGAACGACTCTTGAGAACGATCAACCTTTTGGTTCCTTAGAGGTTACCTAATCACAACCAATTATAACCTCCATTAATGAAAATCAACATGAAATGGTATTAAACTAAACCCCACTCTCGGGACCTCGAAACATGCCCACACGGTGAGTAAATTCGATCCCGGGCCTTAAGGATTGAAACCCCGAGCCAACAACGCTTAAAAACACTCAAAACATGACTTTGGAGGAACAGAGAAGCGCTACAGCGCTGCTCTCTAGCACCCCAACGCTATACTCAGAACCCCCAAACCGCCCACAGGAATCCTGTGTAGTGCTATAGCACCCTAGGGTGGGCGTTGTAGCGCTACCCCCAGAACAGCACTCCCCTGAAACCTCCTTCTTCGACTCCTTTGATTCTAACCTGATTCCAATGCTTCCAAATCCCATTTTTGGTGCCAAATGAACCCAAAAACCATCCTAACATACCCCAAACATCACAACCATAAGAACCCTAGCCAAATCTCCCAACAAAACCAAGTATTCAACCTAGAAATCACAACAGAAAACTAGAACCAAAACAGGGCAAACCAGAGAATTCAATGGCTAGAAACTTACCCCAAGCTCAACTTATGATGCTCTTCAATGGTGGAACACTCTCCCAAACTCCCAAGGCTTACTTCCTAAGCTTGGATCCTCAAGAATGGCTCATGTTACACACAGATTTCGAGCTATGTTAAATATGACCTCGAAATTTGGATTCGCAAACAAGTGGACTCATAAGGTTGGAAATATGCTCCAGGATTAAATATCGAGCCTGCAGGACATAGAAGACCTCGAATATGGTGACCTCGGAGTGTTCATGATCTCGAAAAGGTAGCTCCGGAGATGCATCCATCTTCAGGGATGACCCCGGATCAGAGGTCCCGAGCTCGACGCACATACGATCTCGAAAGATGACGGGAAACCTGGGAAGCTAAAGCCTTGGAGATACCTGATAACCACCTTGAATATATATAAGTGATGTCTATACGAAATGTAATCCTCATTTATTATTGTAAATCCCCTAGAATCGTGGGATTCTATTTGGTCAGTTATACGTCCCCTGGTCTTCAAGGGACGTTTCCTTTTATATCTGATTATAGGCATTTAAAGCCATTTATTTGATTTACACAAAAAGAGTAACTACTCAAAATATGTGGGATAGTATTCTTCGATCTTCTCTATAAATAGAGAGGCCATGCACCATTGTAAAGGACCGAAATTCTGAACGTTGAGAGAAAACTCTGAAGAATTCATGCTGAAGAATTTTTCAGAGATAATCTTGAGCTTAATAACAGAGACTCGTGGACTAGGCAGACTTAACTGCTGAACCACGTAAAAATCGTGTGTTTGTATTGTCTTATTTCAATTGGCCATTATCAGTTATTGTTTATGTGCTCTTCTTTCACTGTTTGACGAAAAACGGCGTCAACAGTTTGGTGCTTTCATTGAGAGCCTTAAGCATTCATCCCTGAGAAAATCATGGCCACAAACAATCAGAACACCCCTGGGGAAAATTACCCAAGACGTCTTGGAAAACAACCAATGGAGAACCCGGATGTTGAAGAGAGAAGTGGGTCCTCTGATTCCCGGGGACCACCTCCTCCACCAAGAGATGAGGATATGTACTACAATCCTAAGCGGTACGTTCCTATTGTGGAAGTTGAAAACCGACAACTGAAGCAGCTGTTGGCAGAAGCCAACAAACGGAATGAGGAGTTGACAAGGATAGCCGCAGAGGCGCAGGTGGCTCAGCCCCCGCCTCCGCGCGAAAACCAAGTCCCTCCTCCAAGGGACGTACATGTTCCTCCCCGGAGGCCCCGCGGGCGTCCGCGAAAGGATGCTGCCACAAGGAGGCCGACTCAACCTCCGGCACCAGCAGAGCCATCCGCTCCACCTAGGCCCCAAAGGAGTACTCGAACTCGGGACCCAGCTAACCCGCCTGTAGAAGTGCCTGCAGGAGCTGAAAATAACCGAACCCCTGCAGAGGCTCAGACTCAGGTACCTGGGAGCGCACCGAATGCGACTGACCCATCTCGGGCAAATTCTGGACCCTCCAGGCCGCGACAAGGGTGGCAGCCACCGTCGCCTATACGGTTCCCTCCGTCACCCATAAGATATCCTTCGCCCCCACACAGAAACGCTCAACCTGTTCGAGATCAGGATCAAGGGCGTGTGGGGGAAAGACAAGGAAACAGAGAGACTTTCCAGGAGCGGAAAGGCGCTCCATCTGAGAGAAGTCAGACGTCTCGGTCTCGCACTACGGAGACGAGGCGACGTGGAAAGAATTCATCGCGAAATAACCGAGCAATGAGTTTCACCAGTGATGAGTCCGGAGAGACCAGGTCCGTCAGTAAACATGACCGAGGTCGTAAGAATACTGGAAGTCGCAAGAATCGTCCCGACCTGCGAAATCATCTGAATCAGAGTCGGGGGAATGGAGATCAAACAAATCCAGACCTGAGGGATCGCTTGAATAAACGTAGAGATCCCTTGCGGAGACGCAAGCCTGGAATCACTATCAATGACAGTCAATTCCAGACAGCACCTTCTACTGACCCAGTCCAAGAAAGAATCGATCAGCTAGAAAGAGCCTTTAGGCTTTTAAATAATGAACGAGGAAATGGTCGATATGAGGACTCTGATGAGGAGCTCGAGCCGTTTGCTCCCCATATTTCTGACACTCAATTTCCTCAAGGTTTTCGGATTCCTCACGTCCCTACGTTTGAAGGAAAGACCGACCCGTGTAGTCACCTGAGCACGTTCAACACTATCATGAGAGCCAGTAATGTGGGTTACGAGCTCAGGTGCATGTTGTTTCCAACATCATTGGCAGGACCTGCCAAAAGTTGGTTTGAAAAGTATAAGAGACACTCAATAACCTCATGGGAGCAGTTGTCTAAAGACTTTAAGAAGCAGTTCAGAGCAATGGTAGGGGTCAGATCAGAAGCATCCACCTTAACTAATGTCCGGCAGCAACCGGGCGAAACATTGAAGAGTTACTTAACAAGATTTAATCTGGAAGTAGCCCAAGCTCGGGATGTGGATGACAGTGGACACCTCATGGCTATCCGAGCTGGCGTATTACCGGGAAGTGCCCTTTGGGACGACATGCAAGGGAAACCGGTAAGGTCAATAACCGAGTTTAACAGACGAGCGCAGAGGTTTTTCAATGTAGAGGAAGCGAGGTCGACGCTCAAAGCGACCTCCCAGTCCGAAACTACAACGATAAACATCAACTCTGCCTCAACCTCGGCGGACCCAGCGGCACCAAAGCCTGCCTCGGAGAACCCATCCAAGAGGAAAAAGAATGAAGGAAGTAACCCCAAAGCTGAGGGAGGAAAGAAAAAGAAAGGGGAGAGGTATTTCTCCGTGTATAAGGTATACACCGAGCTCAATGAGTCTCGGGAGAACATATATCTGGCTAATGAAAACCAGGTCCCCTTTAGGCGTCCGGACCCGAATAGAAATAAAAAATCCAAGAGGGATTCCAGTAAATATTGTCGGTTCCACAGAGACACCGGACATACAACCGATGAATGTCGACAACTGAAGGACGAGATCGAAGGGTTGATCTCGAGAGGTTACTTTCGGCATTATGTCAAAAAACATAATACTGGTCAGGCGGCCGCGAGCCAGAGAGTAGCCGTGCCTCCGACCACACAAAACAATAACTCCCGATCTCGGGAAGAAGATAGGCCCCCGCCGATAGATGGAGAGGATGTAATAACCATCTTGGGAGGGCCTCATCTCGCAGGAGGGGGCAGGAATGCCCAAAAGAGGTATGTTAACGAGTTGAAGACAGGGGACGGGTCTCCTTATGAACCCGAACCCAGGGCACCAAAAAGCCAGAGGATTGAAACGCAACCAATAACCTTCACCGAGGAAGACGCCTCCCATGTTCAATTCCCTCATCATGATCCGCTGGTTATTACTCTTCAGTTGGCCAATAAAAGGGTCCACCGAGTTCTCATAGATAATGGGAGCTCAGTCAACATCCTCTATAAAGCAACCCTCGAGAAGATGGGACTCTCCCTTCGCGACCTGAAAGCATGTGCAACTACTTTGTACGGCTTTTCGGGAGAAGGAACCGCCTGTATAGGATCCATTGAGCTCCCCATAACCTTGGGAGACTATCCAGTCTCGGTGACCAAGATAATGGAGTTCGTAGTAGTAGATTTACCATCTGCCTACAATGTGCTGCTCGGGAGACCCGCCCTGGTCGGGCTGGGGGCAGTTTCATCAGTAAGGCATCTGGCCCTTAAGTTCCCGACCCCTAGTGGAGTCGGGACGTTGAAAGGAGACCAATTGGCAGGGAGGGAATGCTATAGCATCTCCATGAGAGGAAAGAAACAAACGAACGCTCAAGCACTCGTCATCATACAAAACAAAGACGGAACGGTCTTAGAGGTTGACGAAGAGATCGATCCGAGGATTGAGGAGAAGGTTGACCTCGAACCTTTAGAGGAGCTCGAAGAGGTTCAGCTCGAGGAAGTTGATCCCTCGAAGAAGGTGAAGGTCGGAAAACACCTCCAAGACGAGGCCAAATAGCAATTAATCTATTCTTTTGAAGAAAAACCAGGATGTCTTCGCATGGTCGCACTCAGACATGGTGGGGATAAGCCCGAATGTAGCAAGCCACGCACTAAACATAGACAAAAGCTTTCCCCTGAGGCAACAAAAGCGAAGACAACTGGATGAAGACAGAAAGAAGGCGTTAAAAGAGGAGGTTGACAGGTTAAAGGCAAACCAATTCATTAGGGATGCCTTTTACCCTGACTGGGTAGCCAATCTGGTGTTGGTCCCAAAGCCCAATGGGACGTGGAGAACCTGTATTGACTACTCAGATCTCAACAAAGCTTGCCCAAAAGACTGTTTTTCGTTACCAAGGATTGACCAGCTCGTAGATGCCACGGCGGGGCATGGCTTGATGTCGTTCATGGATGCCTATTCTGGATATAACCAGATTCCCATGCATGCCCCCGACCAAGAACACACGAGCTTCATCACAGATAAAGGGCTATATTGCTATAATGTCATGCCATTCGGGCTCAAGAATGCTGGAGCCACATACCAGCGGCTCGTAAACATGATGTTTTCAGAGCAAATAGGGAACAACATGGAGGTTTATGTTGATGACATGCTTGTAAAGTCTCAACTCAACAAGAACCATGTTGATGACCTCGAAGAGTGCTTCGGCGTGCTCAGGAAGTATAACATGAAGCTAAATCCTTAGAAGTGCACTTTTGGGGTATCTTCAGGAAAATTCCTGGGCTTTATTGTGAACTCTCGAGGAATCGAGGCTAACCCCGACAAGATCAAGGCCCTGATTGACATGCCCTCACCTCGAAGGCACAAAGATGTCCAAAGTCTGACTGGCAGGATGGCAGCCCTAAGCAGATTCATCTTGAAATCTACAGATCGTGGTCTTCCATTTTTCAACTTACTAAGAGGAGGTAAGAAATTTGAATGGACAAAGGAATGCGAGCTGGCCTTTCAGGAGCTCAAAAAGCACCTTGTGGAACCACCTATCCTGTCAAAACCTGAAACGGGAGAAATACTGTACCTATACCTTTCAACTACCGAACACGCGATAAGTGCGGTGCTCGTCCGAGAAGAAGAGAGGGTGCAAAGACCCGTTTATTACATCAGTAAAAGATTACTGGGGGCAGAGTCAAGGTACCCATTGATGGAGAAACTCGCGCTCAGTCTAATTCATTCATCCCGTAAGCTCCGCCCCTACTTTCAGGCACATCCCATCCATGTACTGACTGATCAACCACTTAGGCAAGTCCTGTCTAAACCAGAAGCTTCAGGTCGACTTCTTAAATGGGCTGTTGAGCTCGGACAGTTCGAGATCACCTACCACCCGAGAACGACCATTAAGGCACAGGCATTGGCGGACTTTATAGTGGAATGTACTGGTATAGCCGACGACGAGGTAATAACCACGGCCCACGAGCTGTGGAAACTTTACGTCGACGGCTCATCAAATGAAAATGGAGCGGGGGCAGGGGTCATTTTAGTTACCCCCGCGGGAAGCAGATTTCATTCTGCCCTAAGATTTGACTTCAAAGCGTCGAATAATGAGGCCGAATACGAGGCTTTACTCGCGGGACTTCGTATAGCTAAGGAGCTCAAAGCTAAAGCTATACATTGCTACAGTGACTCCCAGCTAGTGGTTAATCAAATCTTGGGTGAATACCAGGCTCGCGGCACGAGAATGGCAGCTTATTTGGAGAAGGCAAAATCAGCGTTAGATTGTTTCGAATTCTATACAATCGAACAGGTTCCCCGTGAGCAGAATTCAAATGCAGATGCCTTAGCTCGACTCGCTACATCCGCCAAAAATGAAGAGTTGAATGTCGTACCCATAGAACACCTATCAGTGCCTAGCATTAACGAGCCAGAAGAGGAAGATGTGTGTATGATCGAAACAGAGCCGACCTGGATGACCCCGATAGTTGATTATCTCGAAAATGGAGTTCCTCCAAAAGATCGGAACCAAGCTCGAAAGTTGATGTATCAACTTCCCCGTTACACAATCTTGGATGGAAGGTTGTACCGAAGGGGATATTCCATGCCGTTACTCAGGTGCGTAGCCCCTCCCGAAGCTAAGAAAGTCATTGAAGAAATTCATGAAGGGTTCTGCGGAGATCACACTGGGGGGCACAGCCTGTCCAAGAAGATCATACGCCAGGGATATTTCTGGCCAACCATTAAAGCGGATTCTTTCGAGTATGTGAAGAAATGCGACAAATTCCAGAGATTCGCCACGATACCTCGAGCCCCACCATCCGAGCTGACCATGTTGACATCCCCATGGCCTTTCGCGGTATGGGGCATCGACCTCATAGGCTCTCTCCCGACTGGCAAAGGCGGAGTGAAATATGCTGTAGTCGCCGTGGATTACTTCACAAAATGGACGGAGGCTGAACCGTTGGCAACTATAACCTTAAAGAAGATCCTTGATTTCGTTGTAAAAAGCATCGTGTGCCGATACGGAGTGCCGAGGAAGATCGTATCCGACAACGGAACCCAGTTCGATTGCGACCTATTCACCAATTTTTGTGAAAAGAACGGTATAATAAAGAGTTTTTCATCAGTGGCTCACCCTCAAGCGAATGGCCAGGTCGAAGCTGTGAACAAAACTCTCAAGAGTTCTCTAAAGAAAAAGTTGGAGGAAGCAAAGGGACAGTGGCCCGAAGAATTGCCCCAAGTCCTTTGGGGATACAGGACAACGGCTCGAACCTCGACAGGACATACCCCGTTCTCTCTAGCATACGACTGCGAGGCAATGTTGCCCATAGAAGTCGAAATCCCAACGATCCGAACTCAGATTTATGACCAAAGTTCAAACCATACTCAGCTCGAGGAAACCTTAGACTTGATTGAAGAAAAAAGAGAAGAGGCCCAGCTGAGAAACGCTGCCTACCAGCAACGAACTACCAGATATTTCAACAAGAGGGTTCGAGATCGAAAATTCAGAATGGGAGATCTGGTGTTAAGACACGTATTCTTGGCAACTCGAGATCCGGCAGCAGGAGTGCTCGGGCCGAACTGGGAAGGACCATACCAGATAGAGTCAGTCATCCGACCTGGTGTGTACAAACTTGCGAGATTGGACGGGAGCCTAGTACCGCGAGCATGGAATGGCGAACACCTTAGACCTTACTATCAATAGTGTAGGAAAAGTGTTGCCTATAACCATGAGTTTCTATTTGTATTAGTTTATTTGTTTTTGAATGCCATCAAATAAAAGATCCATTTCGTTCAAATATGTTATTTCTTTTTATTTTTGCAATCTCTCTTAATTTAATAACCTATGGTCACACTCATAGGATATTAAGGGGGGCATCATTGGTACATATACCATCAGCTTAAAAAATAAAATAACATATACAAAAAAAATATAAAGTATTTGAATGTAATGTAACCAAATACGCGAGCCTAGATAGTTCGGACATAACTGAATTATCAAAAACATATAAAGTATTTGGATGTAACCAAATACGCGAGCTTAGATAGTTCGGACATAACCGAATTATCAAAAATATATAAAGTATTTGGATATAACCAAATACGCGAGCTGAGATAGTTCGGACATAACCGAATTATCAAAAACCGAAAACGTTTGGAGTTAACCAGATGTGCAAACTTAACAGGTTTGGAACAAACCAGCCAAAAGAAAAAAACTAATCGATGGTAAGTAGGAACCTAAACCTATTTCGAAATCGAGGCTGGAATATCTTAAAGAAGATAGTTTCGAACTCTTAACCTTGGAGCAAAAACCGAGGATGAGAAAAAGTGACTAAGCAGAAAAGATATAACCAAACCATCCACATTACATACCATATAAATACTTTTGGGTTCATGGTTGAAGTAATATCCGACTTTGAAGAATAACGAGGTCGGAAGCGGATAATTTGAACAAACTGTGCATGAATGCATTGAGCTTCGAACCTAAATCCACAATATGTTTGTATGACTAAATAAACATAACTGATTCATCAATATAAAATGTGCCAAATATTTCGAGCCAAGAAATGTAAAGCATATATAAGTAATATTTAAAGAAATTGTATCAGCCCCGAGGGCATAGATTAAAATAATTACAGAAATAAGGGGACGCAGCCCCAATAAATGGTTCCCCCGAGATCAGAGTCAAGGAAGAGGAGTCTCCTTGGCCTTCTCAGCATCTGCAGCACCGGATTCCTCAGGACGAATAGCATGGCTATCCTCCCGGGCTCCCTCCGAAACGGCGTCCCGAGCAGCCTTTTCCTTCTCGAGCTGATCAGCCTTCTCCTTCTTGAGCTGCTCAGCCTCTTCCTTCTCGAGCCGAGCATTCCACCTTTCAAGAAGCGGCGCCTCGTGAGGACCTAAGAAGCTGGTGTCCAGATCTTCATTGTAGGCCCACATTCGGTACATAGCAGAGTCAACCGCTTGATCCTTCTTCTCTTTGTATTCAGCAAGGAGGCGAGCTTTTTCATCCTCCATGATGTCGAAGGTGGCAGCCTTTTCCTCTTCAAGCTTCTTGTTGGTCTCCTGAAGCTGGGTGATCTCCTTCTTATGCTCCTCGAGCTCAGATTTCAGCTTCCCGAGCTCGGTGGCCATGTCCTCACGTTCCTTGGCTCCTGCCTCAAGCTTCGCATTCGCTGCCTTCAGATCATCGCATGCTTTGAGCTGGAGATCCTTCGCCTCCTGAGCATGAGACTTGCTCGAGTGGATCTCATTGTTCAGCTTATAGTTGAGCTGGGCAGTGAAGGCAAGAGACTGAAAAAGGAAGAAACCACTATTAGCTCCAGGTCAGTGTGATTATAAGCAGAAAAGGAAGGACTATAGAAGGATACTCACCGCGGCAGTATGCTCGATACTCTTCTCGTATAGAACAGTGCAGTCTCGGGTGTCATTTAAGCACTGCCATTGGGGAGCTTCGAGACTGCCATAGCTCTGGCCGATCCGGGACATAACATCTGAGACCAGCATAGATCCGTGGGACCCAGTGGCATTATCGACCACATATGCATCCATGTGGGTGGAAATTGATAGCTTCTGAGCTCGAGAAGCAGAAGGCCTTCTAGAAGGCGGACCTAAGGATGACTGGCCTACCACAGGAGGTTGGGACTCAGCCATAATGGAGGGACCAACCAGCGAAGTCGGCGCCACAGCAGAGGCGACGACCTGCGAGGACGGCGCCGTTGTGGAAGCGCCGGCCTGGGAAGTCGCCGCAGCGATGGAGCTCGAAACCGGCGGAGCAAGGGGAGGTGTTTTCTTGGACCTCTTGGGGCCTTTTCCCGGCTGGTCAGTCTTAAACGACCCCGCTCTGGGACGCTTGCTCCTCTTGGCGCCAGCACCATCGATGATGTTGTCGAGGTCGGAGTCCATCTTGCCTGCACAAGTCACAACACAGAGTGAGCCAGTAAAAGAGAAGCATACAAGTTGTTTCAGTATCACAGATATATAAAGTGATGATAGAAGAAACCTAACTGGAACTCTCCCCCGAGCTCGAGCTTGGGAACCATGAAATTCCCCCGTCTTCAGAGGAGGCGGGGGGAGTGCCTTCCCTATATGTGGGCGATAACCTCGAAAGGTCCCTATAATCGTTGGTCTCATACTAAACAGCTATCCCGTTCCACACCTCGTCCGTGGTATACATGGTGTCGTATTTCCCGAGCCCACTATCAAACCTATGGACACAGTCATCTACCCAACTCCATATGTAGAAGTGGTATCTATCCTGTGGGCACGAGACTAACCTATTGGGCCTGTGTTTTAGTAAGATGGGGGACCACATTCTCGAAGTAGGGAGGACTTTACCTTCATCCGAATCCGAGCTCGAGGCTTCATCATTAGCCTCACTCCCAGACGGCGGACTCCTCTGGCAAACTGGAAGTGGTGGCCTCGTTTCTCTCCTCGGAGGGAGGGCGCCTGTGGGCAGGGGCACCTGCTCCCAGTGTTCATATTTTATATTGGACCAGTCAAAGGTGGACTGGCCCCCCTCCAAAAGTCCGCACTTTCGGAGCTTATCCTCGTGTAAAAGGTATAGGAGAGACCTCCTGCCACGGGGGAGTTGGAGCAGGGTCTCTCTATGCTCCTTCATTGTATCGTCAGGAGTGGGACGCTGAAAATTGGCTGAAAGATAACATATTTCTACTAAGTACGGATCTAAGGGCTAAAATCTCGAGCACAGAAATAAAGATAACAAGAATACTTACGAATCCGCCTGAACGAGTAGTGTCGAGACGGGGACAGACCGTCTGTCCAGAAGAAGGCCCTCTTGAAATCAGGCGGATGATTGGGAAGATATCCAAAGACCTTCTTCTCCTTGGGATAGCTCGAGAGGTAATAAAAGTCATCCCCTCCCTGAGCTCGGGAGGGGTTACTTTTCAGGCAAAAGAGATACAAGATCTCTTGAGGCGAAGGTCCTTTCCACCCCATCTCGTGGTATAAGGACCTCAGGGCAGACAGTACCCTGTAAGAGTTGGTGTTGAGTTGGAACGGGGCCAACCCAACGAAATCCGTGAAGTCCTTGAAAAAAGACTTCAAGGGCAACAAAGCTCCTGCCCTCATGTGTTCCTGGCTCCAGGCCGCGTATTTCACACTGGCGTCGCGGCCCCCAGGGGCGAAGCAGCTTCGTTCATGGTCGACCGGAGGTCGACACTTCAAGGAGCCTGACAGGCTAAGGCCGTGGAAAGCCAGGATGTCAGTTATCTGACTAGTTGTGGTAACCGAGCTCCAGTAGTGCTCGGCCTCAAACATTTCTCTCCTCGGCTGCGAGGAAGAAGGTTCCCCCATTAGTGAAAATTTGAGCTCTTCTGGATGGTACGCGATAGTAACCTTTAATGCAGGATCGAGAGGAATCGGCCTACGTCTTGAATAGGATTCCGGATAGAGGGCCTCCCGAAGAACTCTCCTCTTCCCCTCTATGACCTCGTCTATCTGGCGGCAGTAGCGAGCTCGAATGTCCTCTTGCTCGCGCGCAAGCTCGTATTCTCTTATCAGACGTTGATTCCGGGCGAACAGCGATTCTGGGCTCGGAGATTTTGGCTCGTAAGGGATTGCCAGCAACGACCCCCACCGTCTTTCCAGATTCTGTGACATCTAGCGAGAAAGAAAAAATGGTGAGGGCCATGCATGCAAGAGTTCCGAGCTCGAACTTACGAGCTCGGGGTTAAGGAGCAAAACAAGCTATATATTAAGACCCTTATTAAAGAGTCAAGACGTGCGTTCCACGGGAAAGGAAGGAGAGTGGAAATTTTTTTGAAAATCCCGAAAATCAAGGGAAAAGAGAGTGGCGGTTAACCAGGAAAGGCAGCCTTGGGTTTCGTGCATTTGTCAAGGCCCATGTTTTTTACTCGAAAACTTAGTGTACAAGAAACGTCGCCTAAAAAATTTCAAAACCCAGAAAATAGGAACCTCACTCAAATATGAAAACTAGGTATAAGCCAGTGATGTAAATCCAGTATGGAAGTCTAAAAAGCATAAGAGCCTATCGGATCAAAACCTCCTATCATATTATTCTAAGGATGTAAACTAGTATATACACATACACAGCAAGAACAGCATGAATAAAAACTGACAAAATGGAAAACAAAGATTGCATACTTACACAATAATGGCGATTGCAGAGAGATTGTCGATTGAAGAAGAGGTTGCAAATAAGAACTCACGGACTCGAACAGACCAGGGTTTCTTTGTTTCTTTGGCCGAGAAAACATGCACAGAATAGAAACTTTATAAAGAGGTCTCTGGTTTCGTTTTTCTTCTTTTCTTGCTTTTGGTGAATGAAGGTAAAAATGAAGATGAAGAGTGGGGTCTCGTATATATAGATGGAAAAAGGGGGATTAATCCGGGGCGTTGAATGAAATCCTTGCTAGATCGGACGAATGGGAATCAATGACAAGATGGCGCCGAAAAGATGGCAGACGGATGATCGTGGGCATGTTTCCAAGGTACTCAAGTACCAAAAAATGAGCAATACCCAGCTGACGCGTGTCCATTTTCAAAAGTGTGACGGTACAGTTCTCAAAGAAAGTAGTTCAAAAGTTTCCTTCTCTTAGGATTCGAACAAATACTTTTGAGGGGGCAAGATGTTACACCCAGATTTCAAGCTATATTAAATATGACCTCGAAATTTGGATTCGCAAACAAGTGGACTCATAAGGTTGGAAATATGCTCCAGGATTAAATATCGAGCCTGCAGGACATAGACGACCTCGAATATGGTGACCTCGGAGTGTTCATGATCTCAAAAAGGTAGCTTCGGAGACGCATCCATCTTCAGGGATGACCCCGGATCAGAGGTCCCGAGCTCGACGCACATACGATCTCGAAAGATGACGGGAAACCTGGGAAGCTAAAGCCTTGGAGATACCTGATAACCACCTTGAATATATATAAGTGATGTCTATACGAAATGTAATCCTCATTTATTATTGTAAATCCCCTAGAATCGTGGGATTCTATTTGGTCAGTTATACGTCCCCTGGTCTTCAGGGGACGTTTCCTTTTATATCTGATTATAGGCATTTAAAGCCATTTATTTGATTTACACAAAAATAGTAACTACTCAAAATATGTGGGATAGTATTCTTCGATCTTCTCTATAAATAGAGAGGCCATGCACCATTGTAAATGACCGAAATTCTGAACGTTGAGAGAAAACTCTGAAGAATTCATGCTGAAGAATTTTTCAGAGATAATCTTGAGCTTAATAACAGAGACTCGTGGACTAGGCAGACTTAACTGCTGAACCACGTAAAAATCGTGTGTTTGTATTGTCTTATTTCAATTGGCCATTATCAGTTATTGTTTATGTGCTCTTCTTTCACTGTTTGACGAAAAACGGCGTCAACAGCTCAAAAATCACAAAGAAAGCTGAAGGAAAGATAGGTACGGGAAGGCTCTTGAACTTACTCTGTTTTCCTCTTCTTTCACAGCATAAAATGGCTTATATCAATCCTAGGGGTGAAAAGATCAAAATACCCCTAGGTCAATTAAGGGTTTCTAAAGGCTCCCAAGGGAAAAATTGGTATTTCCTACTTATCTCGTTAATCATAATTAACGCTCTCCAATTCCCGCTATACTCGATATTCTCAAATACCAATAATTCATATCCCGTTACACTTTAATCATTAAAATCACCCCGAGACTCATCCCGAGCCTCGAACTTAAACCTGTTATGACTAGACCGCAAATTAATATTCCATGATCGTCTCATGCCGAATAGCTCGAACGAACCCACATTATAATGTGGTCTCAACAATATGTCACCGACATGCATACAAATATACAATTACTCCCTCAATGGGCAAAATTACCAAAATATCTTAATAATCAAATGTGGACCCACATGCATGCATATAACATCATATTATAATATAATTTACATAAACATGCATATTATCATTTAATGGCATAATTAAACAGTTATGGCCCTCACGGCCTACTAATCCAGCCATTAACCGCATTAGGGATTCCGGGGCATTACATCGATACTCTCTTTTTGCCTAAACCCTTTAGCTACTAATCTAACTTTAAAGGTTTGGATAGTACCGTCAGTGTGGTATTTTTTCCTAAATACCCACTTTCACCCAATTGGTTTAGAACCCGGTGGGAGGTCTACCAATTGCCATGTGTTGTTGGAAAAAAATGGAATCCATCTCATCATTGATAGCTTCTTTCCAAAATGCACTATCTCTTGATTGCATGGCTTCTCTATAAGTCTTAGGATCATCCTCAACGAGAAGTATAATAGGAATGTTCCTAATGAATTCCTTTTTATTTCCTTCTACCATGTAGAAAGAAATTCGTTGAGAATCTATCTCATCCACTACTAGACTTTTCTCATTTCTAAGCCTTTGACTTCTTCTAAGTTCATAGGGTTGCTTTACATTCATTTGAGAATTCTCCTCTTGAAAATCATTTTTGGATGTAGAAACTTGAGAATTGTTCTCATATAACAAATTCTCATTTAGAGATATTAAGGCTTGAGAATTGTTGTCACATAACATGTTCTCAAAAAATTCAACTTCTCTAGATTCAATCACAATATTAGACTCTAAGTCTAATAGCTTATAAGCTTTACTTTTGTTGGCATAACCAACAAAATCACACTTTATGGCTCTTGAACCTAACTTTGTTCTATTAGGTTCGTTTTTCTTGCAATATGCAAGACACCCCCACACTTTGAAGTACTCTATGTTGGGTTTTCTTCCTTTCCATAACTTATATGGAGATATCTCATTTTTCTTCATCGGTATTCAATTAAGAATGTGACAAGCGGTTAATAACGCTTCACCCCATAAGTTGAAGTTCAACTTAGAAAACACCAATATAGATTTTATCATTTCTAGATAAGTCATATTTTTCCTTTCGGCAACACCATTGTGTTGTGGTGTATAAGGTGCGATACACTCATGAGTTATACCATTTTCTTCACAAAATGTATGGAATTCATTAGAGAAGTACTCTCATCCTCTATCACTTTCTAGCACCTTAATCTTTTTATTAAGTTGATTTTCAACTTCTAATTTATATACTTTAAAAGCATCAAAAGTTTCATATTTACGCTTTAAAAGAAACACATAGGTATATCTACTAAAATCATCTATAAAAGTAAGAAAATACATTTTACCACCTCTAGTTAAAACACCATTTCATTCACAAAGATCACTATGGATTAAATCTAGTAAATTAGATGATTTTTCTACACTAGGAAATGGTTTCTTAATCATTTTTGCATTAACACATGTTTCACATTTACCATAGTTTTTAATATTGCATGCAATCATACCACATTTTACTACTCTTTTCATGGTTGAAAAACCTATGTGAGATAGTCTAAGATGCCACAAAAATAAAGAATTATACTCAACTATATAGGCGAAATTAGCATTTTTATTGATAACATTTAAAGTTACATCATTGGTGCACAACTTAACAATACCCTCACAAGAGTACCATTTTCCAAAAAATACATTTGATTTGGTAAGAATAAGTTTACTAGACTCAAAAACGGCTTTATTGCCGGGCTTGTCAAGCAAATCACCACTTACCTAGTTTATATTCATTTCAGGAACATAAAGTACATTCACTAATGTAACTTTTTTGCCGGAGGTGAAAAAGACTTCAATGGTACATTTGCCAAGTATCTTGGATTTTCCCTCATTGCCCATTTAAATCTCATGGTTCCTCTTTGACTCTTTAAAGGTCTTGAACAGTGATTTGTCATAGGTGACATGGACGGTGGAACATGTATCATACCACCACCCTTTCACCTTGCCTTGGACCGCATTCACCTCACTAAGGGTAGCAACTATGTTTTCCTCTTGAGTTGTGTTTACCTTAGGTCCTTGTTGGTCTTTTCTAAGCCTACACTCTCTAGCATAGTGACCTTTTTTCCCACACACAAAGCAAGGACCTTTCTCGCCCTTAAACTTGTTTGGGTTGGTTCTTGGACCCAAGGATGTCTTGTTACCTTTCTTGCCTTTCCCTTTGTTTTTGGGATGTTTTGGTTGTGACACTGCATTTGCTTTGGAAATCTATTCATTAGACCCCTCCACAAGTTTATCTCTACATATCGATTCCTCCTCAATTTGAATATGCTTTTGGATTTCCTCCAAAGAATAATCCTCATTTTTATGAAGGATTCTTTTCCTATAGCTCTTCCAAGTTGGTGGTAATTTAGCCACTATAGCACCAACTTGAAAGGCATCGAGAAGCTCAATCTTCAAAACTTTCAATTTGTTAACAATTATTTGCAATTCATGTATTTGAAGAAGAATAGGTTTATCACCAAAAAACTTGAAATCAAAATATTGAGATATCAAAAACTTTTTGGTACCTTCCTCTTCTGCCTTGAATTTTGTCTCAAGTGCATCCCATATCTCCTTTGTCGATTTGGTCTCGATGTAGAGGTCATAGAGCCTATCGAAAAAGGTGTTGAGGATATGACCCCTACAAAGGAGATTGTCCTCCTCCCTCTTCCTTCTTTTCTCCACCTCCTCGGGAGTGTCCTTGTCGGATGGCATTGGGAGAGGTTCTAGAGTGGACTATAGAATGTAGGCAATTTTGAGAGTGGTCAAAAGGAATGTCACCTTGTCTTGCCATCTAGTGAAATTGGACCCATCAAACCTATCCAACCTCACCAGGTCTTGATTCATAATCTTGATAGTCTCACCTTCCATTGAAACAAACAAAGGGTAAGCTTTTGAATGTTAGGAAAATTTATGTTGAATCAATGGAAATTGGTAAGAAAATTACAACTCTGGACAAAATATTACAAATAAATAATTATTGATTAAAAAGTGTTACAACTCTATGACTGAAAATACAAATAAACAATAGAAGAATTAGAAAAATGGAATATAGAAATACAACTCTAAGCAAAAGGATACAAATAAAGTAAAAGTGTTTGAAACAAAAGAAATAAAAAGATTACAACTCTAAACAAAGATACAAGTAAATAGAACAAGAATAATGAGAAGAAAAGCAATAGAAGAAAAAAATAAGAACAAGAACAAAAACCAAGAAACTCTCACTCACACAACCAAAGTGACGAGTGTTGGGGATCACCAACTTGAACAAGGTTTGAAACCCTTGTCCAAAAGTTTATTTCCCCCTAACTCAAGCACTAAGGGATCTCTCACAGATTTTGGAATGCTTTCTGGAATAATCAAGCATTTATGTGCTTTCTAGCCAAGTTCTCTAATGGATAGAAAAATTGTGTCTTGCAAGTGAGCAATAGGCTCCTATTTATAGAGTTTAGAGACAACCTTTGAATTTAAAATTCCACCAACCCCCATGGCTGTTACCAATGATTAATTGGATGTTTATGGAATTAAAAATGAGATTTGGGAGTTATTTAGGTTTTTGGAGCTGTTAAAAAAGGTTGGAAAAAACTGAAAAAAGGTTGGTCAGTAATTCACTTGTGGCCGCGACCACTGGTCTCTGTTCCCCAGACCGCGGCCACCAACATCTTGTGGTCGCGACCACTGACCAATTTCATCACAAAAATGTGTTGTTTTTCTAAACGGTTCCAATACACTCCCAATTGATTTTGTAACCCCCAAAACACATTGTTGGGGTTAAAAGCATATCTCTAACAGCCATTTCACATATGGCTTTAAGAAATTCATCTCAATATTGTGTAACAACAAATCTACACAATAATGGGCAATATTTAGAAGTTACAAATTTGTGACTGAATTTGTAACACCAAATATGTTACATATTTGGATATTCACATAAATCTAAATATTGTAACTCTCTATTATATATTACAATATGTGACACTCTCTGTCACATTTATTTAATCTAAAACATTATATTATAAAATAATATAACAGTACCTAAATGGTTCGGTCGTTTGCCCAGCTCAGTTCTCTGATCCGGCATCTACTCAAGTGAACCCAGACTTTCTTTCTTAGCATCGCTACAATCGCTTGTGTTATCCAAAAAATAGGCGTGGATGACGTGGCTGACATTTTTAACACGTGGCTGACATCTGGCAGAGGTTCTGTTCGACTATCGACCAGGGAGATTCCCCTGACATGACACTTGGATTTTATATACGACCAGCTTGGTCGTATACTACGTATATTTTGAGAAGATCTTGTGTAGTTGTAACCATATCCGAGATTATCTCCCATAATTCCTGAGTATCCAATTATTTAGGAAAGAATATCTATAACTAACTAATGTAATCCTTCTTGAGCCTATAAATAGAGAAGAAATAGCTCAAGGGAGGGACTTTTACCTTTTGGCTAATTCTGAGTTTATACTTTACAAGAGAATTATAGCTATTATCTTTCGATTGTATGATTCATCCCTCTAAGGCTTGTGAAACTCGGAGAACCCTAGTTCTTTGATCACTCCTTTAAGAATCAATATCAATAATAGCTTAAGTGGACGTAGGTCATTACCAATTCGTGGGGCCGAACCACTATAATTTGTTGTGTCGTTTACTGTTCTTTCCATTAGATCTATTTCAATACCTTCTATCACATCAAGCATTTGACTCCGTGTTAGTTGACCAAAACAAGGGTCAACAACTTACTTATGAGATGGCTTTATGCTTCTCTCTCCGATGTTCTTCTTAGCCAAATTGTTGGTTTTACCACTGCTGCTGAAATCTGGTCTTCCTTGGAGCAAATCTATACCACTGCTTCGTTTGCCAAGATTTCTGAAGTCCGCAGTGCTCTTCAATCTCTCAAGAAAGAAGGTCTCTTTGCTATTGCATATTTACAGAAACTCATATCATTGTGCAACACTCTAGCTTCCGTTGGTGACCTGGTTTCTCTAAAGGACCATCTTATTTACCTGCTAAATGATCTTGGCCCTGAATACAATGCATTTGTGACTTCTATTCAAGCTCTTTCTAGACCACCATTGAAGAGGTCCATTCTCTTCTCTTAAGCTTTGATGCCCTTTTAGATAGATAAATAGCCACTGCTTCCTTAAGCTCCATTCAAGCCAATTTAGCCAATCTCTCCTTTCCCAAGCCTAAACCTAATTCTCTTTCATCCTCCACCTCTGTTCCTCCCTCTCGTTTCTCTCCTCGTCCTTCAGCTCCCCATTCTTCCCCCAATTTCTGTCCATCCATTCCATTCTCTACATACTCCCCTCATCCTCCCACCCGTCCCAAATGTCAGATCTGTTTTCGTCCTAGTCATACCGCCCATTCTTTCTATCATCGTGCTAACCTCAACTACCGTCCCTCACCCCCAACACCACGACCCTATACTGCCTACTATTCTCGTCACACTTCTATTCCACACACTCCTTCCCCTTCTCCTATGGCTACCTCGGGCATGATTATAGATTCCAATTGGCATATGGACTCCAGGGCCTCTGATTATTTCACCCCGAATCTTAATCTCCTGGATGCTGCTGAACCCTTCAATGGCTCTAATCAGATCACCATGGGCAACGATAAGACTATTTCCATTTCCCATATTGGCTCTGCATCTTTTTCTACTACTGTAACGCCCCAACTCCAGGGACCGTTACGATGTGCCTTGTAAACAGTGCTAAACTCGCTAATCGAGTCATTTGGCCAAAATCGTGAACTAAGTATGATTAGCGGTTTAGGGATTAAACATTTTGGTTAAGATGTAACGTTTCACTAGAACGTTTAATATATATATTGGGATCCCAAAAACATAGTTTTGGAGTCTATTACAGAAAAGCATTTACAACAGGCCGTTCTAAGCGGAAAAACAGGGTTTAACCCTAGTTCCACTTTAAACCTCGGCCGTGGCGGACGAGCAGCTGCATATGTACACGTCATCACCTAAGCTCTCCAACTCAAGGATGGTCCAGCTTCCTCTTGCCTTTACCTGCACCACTTAGCACCCGTGAGCCGAAGCCCAGCAAGAAAACACAATAAAGCATGATATAATATCAACAATAATCATAATAACCATTCAGGACCAACGGTCCAAAACAAATAGGTGACAATAGCCAAAAGTCACAGAAGTGGGTACAACTCCCTCTAGCCATGTGACGATAGGGTCACCAGGGCTTAATTGATAGGTAGTTCTTTCGTAAGTCCGTTCAGGATAGGTGCATGGTGATTGGTCACCAACATAACCATCCTCCCGACTCTAGAGTCGTAACTAAGGACAGCGTCCCCCAGCCATGTGACAAACAGTCACCGGGGTCATATACCTTGGCTATAATCATCTGGTCTTAGACCAGGCAAGTGCTTATAAGTTCTTCGACCCTAGGGTCGGTCTAGCATTAATGCCATAGAGCCATTCAATGCATGCTCCTCGACTTTAGAGTCGGTCCCTGACTAGTCAGTGCCATACACAAGCAAGTCATGCCACCAAACATATATCACATGTTCAATATCCATAAACAAGGTATTCAGCATGCTTACTAAATAGATACCAGTACAATTAGGACCATGTACAACCGCAGAGCTCAAGCTCTGAACAATATCATACCCAGTATACAAAGCATGTCCTAATCACATGTTTCTCATGCATCATATGCAATATATCTAACAATCCAACATGCACCGATATTAGCCATGCATGTCACGTTCAATAGTCAACCAACATGCATCAGGAATAGCCAAGCATGTCATACTCAATAGTCAACCGACACGCATCAAGGATAGCCATGCATGTCATACATAATAATCAACCGACATGCATCAAGAATAGCCATGCATGTCATACATAATAGTCAACCGACATGCATCAAGAATAGCCATGCATGTCATTCATATATACAGGGTGCAGTTTTCTTACCTCAAAGTCGAGCTAGAATGATTAAAAGAACGACCCTTGAGAACGATCAACTTTTAGTCCTTTAGCGGTCACCTAGTCATAACCAAATATAAGATACCATCAATAAAAATGATCAACATAAGTTCCCAAACCAATATCTAGCCTCCGGGACATCAATCCCCACTTAACCGGGTACTAGGTTCAACCCCGAGGCCTAAGGCTTGAATCCCCAAGCTAAAAACACCATTCTGCCCAAAATGTCACTAAGGGTCGCGGCCCGTCCTAGCTGCGCCGCACCGCGCCGTGCCCCTCAGACAGAGACTACCCTCCCTGCCAGACGCCTTGAGCCGCGGCGCACCACAGCCATGCCGCGGCTCAATACCCAATTTTGCCCAAAAACTCAGCACGCAACACCAGATTTTCCCCTGCGTTTTCCCTTGAAACCAGCCCTTCAAACCTGTCCCAAACCTCAACCTAACACCCAATTCAACCACCAAACATCATCTACAACTCACCATCATCATAACCCAAGTTAAGCCTCAACTAAACTTCCATTAATTCTCAACTAACACATCAAAATCCTAAACTGAAAACTTAATAGAAAAACAGGGTATAGCTCAAAACTCAGGTTAAATTCCTTACCTTAAGCTGGTTTGAATCCTTCCCAATAGCTGAGCTAAGTCTAAAATCCCCAAGCTTTGATTTCCCTAGCTTGTTCTTCAATTGGCTCTCAAAAATTTGAAAGGAAGATGAAGGAGAAACCTTGTACGGGAGAGAGAGAGAAGAGATGAGGATGGGCTCTGTTTCAGTTATAATTCCACAGCCTTCTAAACCCAAAAAGCTGATATAAATCCTTAAGGTCAAAAGACCATAATGCCCCTAGGCCAAATAAATCCCTCTAAAGGCTTCCGAGGGTAAAACCGTCATTTCCCGCCTATCTCGTTAATTATAATTAACGCTCTCCAATTCTCGCTATTCTCAATATTCTCAAATACCAATAAACCATATCCCATTACCCTTTTATTCCCGGTAATGTTCTAATCATCAAAATGACCTCGAGACTCACCCCGAGCCCCGAACTTAAACCCGTTATGACTAGACCAAACACTTACATCTCATGCCGAATAGCTCGCACCAATCCACCTTATAATGTGGCTATATTAATTAATCACAACCATGCCCCAAAATACACAATTACGCCCACAGCGGCCAAATTACCAAAATACCCTTATAATAACAAATACTCCCATATGCATGCATTCACCATCATATAATAATATAATTCACATAAACATGCATATAATCATTAAATACCATAATAAATCAATTATGGCCCTCCCGGCCTCCTAATCAAGGTTCTAAACCTTATTAGGAAATTTGGGGCATTACAACTACTATGTCTTCTTCTCCTCTTCGTTTATGTCAAGTTTTTCACTCACCCTCTCTGTCTAACAACTTGCTTGGTGTTTCCAAGATTTGTCATGATAATCATGTGTTTGTCAAATTTCACCCTCATTACTTTTTTGTCAAACACTAGGATAGCCACAAAATTATCCTAACCGATCTGTTGGATGATGGCATTTATCGTGTTCCTGCTTTTTCCTTGTCGTCTCCAGCCACCCTTCTTTTGACGTCCAAGTCTCCTGCATCTGTTTGGCACTCTCGTTTAGGCCATCCCTCTCAGGATGTAGTAGCCAAAGTTTCTTCTCTTTGTAATTTTAAACTTTCCAAGAAAGATGATGTTTCTTTTTGTACATCATGTCAACTTGGCAAATCTCATCGTTTGCCTTTCTCTGTTCTGTAAGTCGACCCTCCTGACTTTTCGAGTTAATACATACAGATCTTTGGGGTGCCTCCCTTATAAATGCTATTACCGGTGTTCACTATTTTGCCTTGTTTATTGATGACTATACGCGTTTTACATGGTTCTATGTATTGCACACCAAAGATGCAGTGTTTCAAATTTTATTCAATTCAAAACCATGATTCACACACAATTTCAAGGTGTTATTAAACGGGTCCGCTCTAATTGGGATGGGGAGTTTCGTTCCTTGTCCAAATTTTTTGTTCAATATGACATTTCTCATGAACTCTCTTGTCCTTACACCCTTCAACAAAACGGTCGCGTTGAGCGTAAAAACCGTCATATTGTGGAGCTTGGGCTTATTCTTCTTGCACATGCGAGTATGCCTCTTTATTATTGGCCTTACGCTTTTGCAACTGCAATCTATTTGATTAATAGACTCCCTACTCGGGTTCTAGGGTTTCTTAGTCCCTTTCAATGCCTCTATCAAAAACCCCTTCTTATGATCATCTTGGCATATTTGGGTGCGAGTGTTTCCCTTCCTACGTCCGTATGATACTCACAAGCAGCAATTTCGTTCATCTCCTTGTGTTTTTCTGGGCTATATCAGTAGACATAAAGGTTATCTATGTCTTCATGTCTCTTTGGTCGCATATACACAACTCAGCATGTTGTGTTCAATGAGCCCACGTTCCCTTTTTCTCACATGTCTACTTCCCCGTCTTCAAATCCTGCCCCTACCTCTCCTACTAACATTCACATACCTCCTATTCTTCCTCCTCTGTCTCTATCTTCCTCACATACTGTAACGACCCGAATTTGCTAATCGGGCTTAGGGCCTTGATTAGTGTGCCTGGAGGGCAATACGTGATTTATTATGCTTTAATGTGAATATATGATAGTGATGCATGTTTAGTGAGTTAAATGTGCATGTGGGCCCCGACTGGATATTAGGGGCGTGAATGTGGTATATGTTGTGTGTATGTGAAATGTCTGTGCAGCACGATCCGAGACAGTCTTGGGGAGCGGTTAGCCAGAGGGTCACAACGGGGTTGAGATTCCGACTCGGGGCGAGTCGAGGGGTAATTTGGGTACTAGGTGTTATGGGATTATTGGGACATGAAAATAAATATTTGGAGATATATTTGAGGATAGAATGTCTAGGCGGGAATATTGGGGAATTTTACCATTTTGCCCTCGGGGACGTTTTGGTACCCCGAGCCTTGAGGTAACCCTTTAGATTTAAGTTAAATAAAACAAAAAAGGGGGAATTAATTAGAAGCCTTGGGAAACCGACTTATACCTCTAGTTTCAGCTAAGGATAGAATCTCTCACTATATTCACCTCTCTCTTTCACTCTCTAAGGAACAACTCAATGGAAACTTGGAGAAAGCTAACTTAAGCAAGGATTTGGGCTGAGGAAACTCAGGAGCATGAAGCTTGGGGAATTGAGGGTCAACTTCAAGGATTGAATTCAGCAAGAGGGTAATTTTTAATTACAGGGTTATGCTTTAATTTGCTGCTGGTTTGTAAGAGTGCATGCTAGTTAAGTTTGATGTGTTCTTGGGTATTTTAGTTGGGTTTTTGTAGTAGACTTTGATGGATTATGATGTTGCTACTGAGTTATTGCTGGGCTGAAGTATGTGTTTAATATCTGGGTTAGATAGGTGAGTTTTGGTGAGGGTTAGCTTGAAGAAAAGGGAGGAAATTGATGAAGAATTCTGGGTTCAGCGGGGAGCGCCGCGGCCCTAGGAAGGGTGTGCCGCGGCCCGCATGCGCGCGCAGCCATGGGAGGCTGAGAAAATTTGAGCGCGCCGCGGCCCGTGTGGTGGTCAGTGGAGAGCTAGCCTCTGTTTTGAGGCTAGCCGCGGCTCTAGTGGGAGGGGCCGCGGCCCTTAGTGTCAGTGAGGATTTTAATGATATTTTTGACTTGGAAACTTAAAGGGTAAGGCTCGGGATGGATTTTATCATTCGGATTGGTAGAACTCAAGGTCCCGGAGGTTAGGGTTGTGGTTTGAGGTTATTCATTGGATTAGAACTTGATGACTGAATATTGGTGATGTGTTGTGACTAGGGGATATCGACGAGGCTCCAGTTTGAGGACTGTGCTCGGGACATCGGTGCTCGGAAAGCTCGGAACTCAGGTAAGAGAACCCTTGTTCCCATAGAGCTTGTGTGCAGGGCTGAGCCCAATGTGTTTGAATGAACTGATATGTAGGGTTGAGCCCAGTGTGATTGAATGGATTAATATGCAGGGCCGAGCCCAATATGTTAGAACTGCGGGGCGTAGCCCTTTATCTGATTATGCTAGAATTCTATGCATGTTTGTTATGCTTTGTGAATTATGATGTGAATGGTCGGCTTGGGCCGGGAACGATGTAGACCGAGAACGGCGAAGGGCCGGGAACGGCGAAGGGCCGGGAACGGCGTTGGGCACGTTGAGTGCAAGGCTGAGAACGGCAAGGGACCGGGAGCAGCGCTGAGCACGTGGAGTGCGAGTTGCCAGGGCGAGTCCCCAGAAGGATACCTGGGATATCCTCACGGCATGGTCCGCGAGCCCAGGGCTTAGTAAATGCCTGGGACGGCTAGGCCGTATGTGTTTAGCCATTGGAGGCGTGTTTATATGTTTGATACGTGTGTTGCATATGTTATCTGCTTGTGGGTTCTCTTGCTGAGCTTCGGCTCACAGATGCTTTGTGGTGCAGGTAAAGGGTACAGAGGTGACCGACCAACCATGAGTACAGCAAGCGTGAGGCGGCGTGTACATGTTTGGCTAGCCTGGCCGCCAGGGCCAGAGGATTTTGGGAGATGCTTGTAAATAAACTCTGATTTTGTCGTCTAGTCGACCTGGTTTAATTAATCTGTTGTAAACATTTCCAAACGGTATTTTGGGATCCCAAGTGTAAACTTTTATAATTAGCTATGAAAAACGACTTTCACTAATATTTTGTTTAGTTATGGCTTAGTTACACGTTTTGAATTAAAATCTCGATTAGCGAGATGAAAGCACGATTTTAAACGCACTTGGTAACGGCTCTAAGGAAGTAGGGCGTTACACATACCCCACCTTCCTCACACTCTTCCTCTCGTGTATCTCTGTCTACTCCATCTCCCTTTTCTTTTCCTCTTCCTTCCTCATCATCCCCATCACCGTCTCCTATCACACCTTTGCCACCCTCCTAACCTGCACCTCTTAATACCCATCCCATGGTTACTTGGGCCAAGGCCGACATTCACAAGCCTAAGCTATTTTATAATATTGTTGCTACTACTCCAGTAGAACCTTCCAATTACACTGAGGCTAGCAAACATGACGTCTGGCAGCAAGCTATGCAACTTGAATTTAATGCTCTTCAAGCTCAAGGAACTTGGACATTAGTTCCCCCACCACCAAATTTCAAAGTAATTGGTTGTAAATGGGTTTACTGTATTAAACTCAACTCTTATGGTTCTTAGGGCTGCACATGGGTTGAGTTGGTCGAGTTGAGGACATTTGAATGAGCCAACCCAATTACATCGACTTAGAGAATCATAACCCATTCAAAATATTTTTATTATATAACCCAACCCTACTATTTACATTATGGGTTAGGTTGGGTTATACATAATTTTTAAATATTAAAACTTTAAAATTCCTATGAAGTTTAATTTTCAAAATCAATAATTATTATCAGAATTTTGAAAAAAGATGATCAAATTAAAACATAACAACAAGAAAATGAAATCTTGGTGGTTAAAATCTAACCACCCAAAACATTACAATCATCCAAACATAAGTCCTAAAGTTATTACAATCATCCATAACATAAGTCCAAAAAAGTTCAACCAAAATAAAAAAATATGAATCCACCAATCAACAATAATAGTCTTGGTCTTCTCCTTTGATGTTGCCTTGACCTTGGGTTTGTTTTCTTCTACAATTAAAAAACATAAGTTAAATAATTTATTGAAAAATAAATAAGCATAAAACAAAAAACACTATTATCAAATCAATCTGTTTAGTTTATTTACCTTCTTCAAGAAACACATAAGATTGTATTTCATTCAAATACTCCATTAAATGAATCCCTTCGTGACTCTCCTTCAACCAAATTTGAGTACATACTAGTGCCTCCACCATTTTTGGACTCAAAGAACTCCTAAATGAGTCCAAAATACATCCACTAGTACTAAACATAGATTCAGAAGCCACAGTAGACACAAGAATAGCAAAAACATCTTTAGCAATCATAGATAAAATCTTATACCTATTAGAATTATTCTTCCACCAAAGTAGGATATCAAATGAGGAAGTCATTGGATTGACTAGTTCTTCAGCCAAGTATTTATCAACATCATTCATTTTCTCAATCACAAACATTTGTTGTTGTTGCAAATAATTTTCCAATAATCTCCTCCTATTCGTTTCTTTGCCATCACTCTTTGGTGGTGAGTCACTTTTGCTAACCTGAAAAAGAAATACAAACAACAACTCAACAAACCATAACATATTAAAACCAATGAAAATAAATAAAAAATAAATCAGCAACTAATCTTATCACCATCACTCTCACCCTCAACATTATAACAACTGTACAATCGTTGAAGGATTTGTTCCACCTTGACAACAATCTTAGCAACAGTTTCACCATCATACACAGCCCCAAAACAATACTTCAACTTATACCTTGGATCAAGCACAACAGCCAAAAACAACAAATGATTGATGCTCTCTGAATTGCCCCAATATTTGTCATATTTCTTTTTATACTAGCAGCCATGGTCGATAACAAAGAATCACTACTAGCAGCCAAATCACTCAATTGAGTGTGAATCTCACAAATCTCATGGTAGAAGTTATTGGAAGTTACATGTAAGGTGCCACTAAATTTTAGAGTAACTTCATAAAAAGTGGAAATAAATTTAACAAAAATCATAGCATTCTCCCAATCACTAGAACTGGGCGGTCCAATCATTTTCTTCCCATTTCATTTTCCATGAAGAAACTTAAAAATGTATCATCTTCCTCCTCATACATTGCAAAAGCTTTTCCAAATTGAATAGCTGCATTTAACATCATAAAAGTGGAATTCCACCTTATAGGGACATCTAAAACCTGCCACCCCTTGTAATCAATTCTTTCCCTTTCCACACAAGCTTTAAATTTTTGAAATCTTGCAGGAGATGACCAAATATATCTCACACAATTGTGAATGGCAGCAATTGAATCATGCATTTCTTTCAACCCCCTCATTCACAATTAGATTTATTATGTGAGCACCACACCTCAAATGCATAAACTCACCATCAAGAACAGACCCATTCCATGCATTAACCTTCCTCTTTACATAACCAACAGCTACATCATTACCTGATGCATTATCAATAGTCACAGCAAATATCTTTTCTTCTCCCCAGCCAAGCAAACAAGTTTTTATCACCTTACCAGTAGTTTCACCCTTGTGATTAGAAATTTGACAAAAATTTATAATTCTTTTTTGCAAATGCCAATCATTGTCAACATAGTGTGCAATGAGACACATATAATCCATTTGGGTGGAAGATGTCCAACAATCAGTTGTTAAACATAATCTTTGCCCAACCTTGGTTAACTCCTTCTTCAACTTAACCCTCTCATCACAAAACAATTGGCATATATCTCTAGTAACAGTCATTCTACTAGGGGTAAGAAACTTGGGTTGCAACTCCTGAACAAACTCCCTAAAACCTTTACCTTCTACAACATTAAAGGCTTGCTCATCCTTCACCATAAACCGAGCTAAGGCTTTTCGACATCTCTCTTTATTAAATGTCACAGCCAACAAATTTCACTCTCCATCATTAACACTTTGAAATGAAAGCAATTTTTGTTTTCTATCAGCTACCCTATATGGATACTTCTTGCATTGGTTGTTCAAATGGACCCACAAACTACTTGTTCCAACTCTCCTAATATCACAAGCATAATATTTCGCACAATAATTACAAGTGCATCTAGGGTCTTTAGGATTCTCGTCCTTCACTTTTGTAAAGTGATCCCAAACAGTAGAGTTCCTAGTTGTCTTTTTCCTAGATTTGGTTGGTTCATCATTGCCTTCTTTTATAGGTGACTTAAGCTCGATAGGAGTTGTGTTTGTGGTGGTGTTTGGGGTAGTGTTTGTGGTATCAAGCACTTTACCTAATTAGGTGGAAGTTGGGGTAAGAAACGTATCCATCATTCCTATACATGTAAAAAAATGCAAGCAATTATCAATTATAATTTACCACATACAACATATAAAAACAACTCACTAAGCACTATCATAATGAAACCAATTGTAATTAAAAAGAAAATAACAACTAAGCAAAACCTTTATGATACCAGTCAACAACCTTGTTGTGCGTGGCTTTGTTATACCTGGAAGGACAGAAAACTTTCTGATAGACCAGATCAACTATTTATTGCAAGTCTAGAGCATACTTGTATAGATCTGCCTCTTACATCTGGTTTCCAGCCCATACACTTAAGGTTCTGGATTTAAAATAACATACTAATAGTCTAATACCCATTCTAATAAATAAAAAAATTGAGTAAGCATAATTAAAGCAATTCTAATCAAACAAAAACAACATATATTAATGTATATTATGCTCAAGAGGGAAGGAAACTTACAGTGAGATCTTTGAGGCTGAGCAGCCAAAGAGAAAAGTTGCAGAAGAGAAGAAGCAAAGCTGCAATGAGTGAGATGGAGAGTGTACATATGCAATTCGTTAATGAACTGGTATAGCATCATTACTCAATTTATTTTTAAAAAAAATACAAATAGTTATTAAAATATTAAATCAGTAAACAAACAAGATACACAGCAACAATTTGATAATCGCCAAATCTAAATTCCTTTTTATTACTGAAAACAAAATATTATAACCTACTTAAAAAAATGGAAAACAATATAACATTAAGTTAATTCTTTCTAAATCGATAAATTTGATTTTATCACAAGACTGATCAACAATACTTTTTTTAAATAACAATAAAAATAAATTATATGCTAGGACTGAATAAATACTAAAAATCTTAAAGATGTATACAGAAATAGCATAATTCGTATAATAACAATAACAACTATAGACAGTATAATAACAAAATACAGAAACATATTAGTCTCTTGTACAATAATATCATAAAAAAATCCAGAAAGAAACGTATTAATCTCTTTATTTTTATTGCAATATCAGTATTAATCACTTATACAACTTGTATTTTAATAACAATAAAAATTAAAGAAATGTATTACAATTAAAAAATAAGGATTGGAACTCAATAATAAACCCTAAATTCAAGAAAAAATGTTGGAGAAATGCAGAAAATAGAGGAAAAATCATATCAATGGAGAACTTACAAAGGTGAGAATCTTGATCTGGTGGAGTTGAACCCATAATCTCACAATCTTTGAACAAGATCAGAAAACCCTAATACACAAAGACAACAACAAGATACACACCCTCTAAGTTAACATTTATATATTCATATATATATATATATAGAGAGAGAGAGAGAGAGAGAGAGAGCATGAGAGGTGATGGCAAATTTCTTCACACATATATATATATATGTATATATGATATAACTTAGAGAAAGTGACTCACCAAGAGAATTTGAGAGACGACAGAGGGGAGTGTAGCATGATGTTGTTTGGACTGGAAGAGATGAACATTGAACAGAGAGAGAGAGAGGGAGAGAGTAGCCATTCCGTTTTCTTCAGTCAGTGGTGAAATGAATTAGGGTTAGGTCTTAAAACAACAAGGCTTATACGGTTACGTTGGGCTGGGTTGGCTCAAAGAAGCTGAAGCCCATGGCTAAGCCATACATTCTCGACCTGTTACTATTTATACCGATTGGGCTTCGGCTTGGTTAGACTCGGCCCATTTCGACCCACTTTCAGTATGGGTTGGGTTGGGTTGTCGGCCCACTACCATTTATGTGCAGCCCTAATGGTTCTGTTGATCACTTCAAGGCGTGTCTTGTCGCCAAAGGTTTTCATCAAACTCCGGGCTTGGACTTTCATAAAACTTTTAGTCCCGTGATCAAGTTCACCACTATCTGCATTGTCTTCTCATTGGCTGTCTCTTACAACTGGCCTTTGCATCAAATAGACATCCAAAATGTGTTCCTCCATGGTGATTTAGCAGAAACGATCTATATGGCACAACCCCCAGGTTTTATTGATTCTTCTCATCCTCACCATGTCTGTCAACTGTCAAAGTCACTGTACGGACTCAAGTAGAGTCCACGAGCCTGGTTTCTTAAGCTGAGTATGGCTCTAATTGACTGGGGTTTCACAGGTTCTCGAGCATATTCCTCCATGCTTGTATATCGTTTTGGCAGGGTTCTCCTCATTGTTTTGGTTTATGTGGATGACATTGTCATCACTGGTTCATGCTCTGCTTCAATCCAACGCTTACTTGATCACTTAAAAAGTAGGTTTCAAGTCAAAGATCTCGGCCCATTGCATTATTTTCTGGGCATCCAAGTCTCTCGAAATTCTTGTGGTCTTCACATGTATCAGTCCAAGTATATACATGACTTGTTGCACAAAACTGGTATGCTGGAATCTAAGCCCGTCTCCACCCGTATTGCGTTGGGTTCCCTTTCTCTCCATGATGGTCTACCTCTCCCAAATGCTACTGAATACAAGAGTATCATTGGTACATTACAATATTGCATTATAACCCGACCAGATATTACATTCTCTGTGAACAAGTTGTGTCAATTCATGCATGCCCCCACCACAACTCATTTTCAAGCAGCCAAGCGTGTCTTGCGTTATCTGAAAGGCACAACAAATCTTGGTGTTCATATTCAACGTGACTCCTAATTCCAGCTTCATTGTTTCACTGAGATTGGGCGTCTTTCCCTAATGACTGCCGCAGTACCAATGCATATTGCATTTTTCTGGGCCACAACCTTATTTCTTGGTCATCGTCTAAGCAACGCGTGGTATCTCGTTCTAGCACGAAATCTGAATATCGTGCTCTTGCTAATGGTGCTTCCGAAGTGTGTTGGATTGAGTCTTTACTTGTTGAATTGGGTATTTCCCTCTCCTCTACTCCCACGATACATTGTGACAACAATAGCACTTTGCATCTTACCTCCAATCCTGTTTTTCATGCTCGCACGAAGTATGTAGAGATCGATTATCACTTCATGCGAGAGCAGGCCAATGCTCAATCCTTGTTGCTTGCGTACACTCCCTCTACTGATCAGATTGCCGACTGTTTAACCAAGCCATTGGTCACCTCTCGGTTTCAAGCTCTGCCTACCAAACTCACCATGCTACCTAGCCCGTTGTGTTTGCGGGGATGTTAAACTATAATTAAGCTTTCTAATTGTATGGATTAGTTCTAGTCACTAGTATTGAGGACAGGTGTCTGGTCCCTTTTATCTCAGCTTATATACAAGCGTGTAGTGTGAGATGGAATGTTTTGAGGAGAATACAATATTTTCACTTTTACTTTCTGTCAGCTGATTAGGAGTGGCGGTGGCGGTTGTGGTTTTGGTCGAGAAAAACCCCAAGCCAAAACGCCTCCGACAAGTGGCTGCGCCTGTCATACTCCACCTTCAAATTATTACCCTGCAAGTACTTTATATCTATCTCACTCTGTTTATATATGTGTATATATTTAAGTTCTAAATTGTCATAATATTACTGTCTTTGATATATTATTTCTTCATTTTGTGGATGTGAAAAGGAATCAAAGATCAAATTTTATATTGATACTATTGTATAACCAGGGACCAAGAGGATTTTCGAGTGGAAGAACATATGGGTCTGTATATGTTACAAAGTGTAGTCAGGAAAGATCAAATTCAGAGCAAGTTAACAGGTCATTCTCCCACCGCCGAAAGATGATCAATAGTAGCCCTGATCCATTGTTTGCTTCTCCTACATACGGTGATGATCATGACAATGTTTGGCCTTCACGGCCATATTTGAACAACAAGGGTTCAAATAAACGTCAATCAAGTGATAATGATCAAAATCCACAGCAACCCTACTCATCTGTGCTCGGCTCTGCTGCTTTAGATATATGCCCACCTCGTAGAAAACCCACTTTTATCAATAGCACCCAACCTTCTCTGCGACAACTTGTGATGAATAGTCGAGAAACTCAGATTGCTGGACGTGTGTTATGACGTGGAATGGCTTTGCTCAAGAATTACATCCCTCATAGTGAGCAGGTACGTATATAAATGTCAACTTACTCCTTTTCTGTCATCATCTACTACAGCTTCTTGTGTACATCTTATTATTTTGTGCATAGGTGAACATAGTGAAGCGATGCCGTGACTTGGGATTAGGCCCCGGAGGTTTCTACCAACCTGGGTTCCGCGGTGGAGGAAAACTGCATCTAAAGATGATGTGTCTTGGGAAATATTGGGATCCGCAGACTAATAAATATGGTGATATCAGGCCAATAGATGGAGCGAAACCACCCTCAATACCTGAGGAGTTTTTTCATTTGGTTGAGAAAGCAATCAAGGATTCACACACCCTTATACGAGCAAAAGCCACTACCAAAGCAGCAGAAGACATTCTTCCCTGGATGAAACCAGACATTTGTCTGGTAAACTTTTACTCAACAAGTGGGCGACTTGGTCTTCATCAGGACCGTGATGAAAGCCATGAAAGTTTGAGAAAGGGGTTGCCAGTTGTGTCGTTTTCCATTGGAGACTCAGCAGAATTCTTATACGGTTATCACAGAAATGTTGCAAGGGCAGAGAAGGTCATTCTGAAATCAGGAGATGTTTTGATTTTTGGTGGAGAATCTAGGAAAGTTTTTCATGGCGTCACTCGTATTAAGGAGAACACTGCCCCTCACACTCTACTGGAGGAAACCAATCTCTGTCAGGGCCGGCTCAATCTTACTTTCAGGCAGTATTGAAAATCTTTTTAGCTATAATTTTAATTTAAGACAAACATTTTTATACTCTTTGTACAGTTTCTATATAGTTCAATATGAAAGTTTGTTTTGATATAAGATATACATGAGCTTAAGATAGGCTACTGTAGTCTTCTTCTTTTTTCATAGTGGAAGACTCAGTCCTACATACTGTGATGTTTGTCATTTAGTTTTTATGAGTTGAAATATGAACTTTAAGATTATTCAATTTTTTTTAACAGTGGAAATTGTACTTCCAACTCCAAAATCCTCAAAATATGAAGATCACAGGATCTATTTGAACAACTATATTGAAGAGTCCATAAACTTTGCCTCAACCCAAGTCATACTATTTATTTTGTTTGGTGAATAGTAACCAATATGTAGTATTTAATCCTAATAGTTTGCAGGGCTTATTTGTTCGAGTCTACTATGACAAGAATGGATGATAACAAGAGAGGCTTTCAAAATTGAACTTTTAAATCGACAATGAAACTTTGAATATGAAAGAATATGGTACAAATTGGAAAATGCCAATAAACATTGTACGGTGTGGATGGTTTGGTTCATATGAGAGGGAGCTGTTTTGTTCTTTTTTCTTATGTGTAGTTCATATTAAGATTATTCAATATTATCTGTTATGTTATGTATATATTTTAAAATAAAAAAATCGAAAATTGTTATGTTTAATGTTGAAAAGTAGAATCAAAATACAAACCTCTAATTTGGTGGAATCAAAATCAAAATACAAAGTAGAGTTAAAAATTAAAGTTGAATTTAATTAGATGACATCCTGCACAATGAAATGAAGATGCCAAAAAAAGATTGTGAAACTGATCCGAATCTAGTGTAAGCTAAAAGCCCTTGTCATGGCTTCTGCTAACACTGGGCCATTTCAGAACAGTTGCTTTCTCTTCCAAAGTGACAATTCAATGGCGATAAATTCTTTGGAAAGGTAGTTGAGGATTTGCCTCTGAATTAATGGAATTGATAGTTGTTCTTTGTTCGTGGGAGAGTAAGTTTGCGAGAGGCAATCCCTTTTAATTCCCATGTAGCAAGGTGATATATATATAATATATATATATATATTTTTAAATGTGGAATTCCTCCCTAGCATTATCATAGAATAAAAAGAAAAACAAAAGTAACCTTAATCTCAACTGTGGAAAACAAAAAGTAATTTCCTTGGACAATGTATAGATTACAAAACAAGTCCCATCTTAACAACTTCATCTTATCTCAAAAGACACTTTCATTGAACTAAAACTATTAAACTGCACAAAGTGTACAAAATTGTTCCACCAAACTCTTCCCATCAGCTAACATGATTTCAATGACAACTAGCTATAGAGCATGAAAACAATCCAGACCTGGATTTTCAATACTGTCTGAAAGTAAGATTAAGCCGGCCCTGCCTGAGATTAGTTTCCTTCAATAGAGTCTTTGGAGCAGTGTCTTTTGCAATACTAGCCACGCCATGAAAAACTTGTCTAGATTTTCCACCAAATACCAAAACATCTCCTGATTTCAGAGTGACTTTTTTTGCCCCGTCAACATCCCTTTCATCACTGTACAAGAATTCTGCCGAATCTCCAATGGAAAAGGAGACAACAGGCAATCCCTTCTTGATACTTTGAGAAGATTCATCACGGTCCTGCACAGAAGGCAATGTCGCACAATGCATGTACAGTAACTTTTTAGAGTTTATACAAAAGCCTATGATCAGCAATTTCAAGAAAAAATAATATAAACAATAGTAAAAAGTGTAAAAAGTCTGATTATGGAAACCTGATGAAGACCAAGTCGCCCATTTGTTGAATAAAAGTTTACCAGACAAATGTCTGGTTTCATCCCGGGAAGAAAGTCTTCAGTATTTGCAGCTTTTTCTTCTTTGCATACATGGGCTTGAGAATCCTTGATTGCTTTCTCAACCAACTGATAAAACTCCTTAGGAATTAAAGGTGGTTTCGCACCATCTGTTGGCCGGGTATCACCATATTGGCTAGACTCTGGGTCCCAATTTTTACCAAGACACATCATATTTAAATGCAGTTTTGCTCCATCACGGTAACCAGGTTGGTAGAAACCTCCAGGGCCCAATCCCAAGCGATGGCATTGCTTCACTATTTTCACCTAAACACATAGGGGCACCATAGAAGTAATTAATGAAAGAAAAGAAAACTATCCAATGTCATAAAAAGAAGTTACATGTCATTTGGAGATAGACTGTTTGTTAGTAATCAAATAAATTGAAGGATAGAGGTCCTAGACTGTATGTTAGTAATCAAATAATTCAAGGGATATATGTCCTCCAGAAGCTTCACAATTAACATAGTCATGTGAAATTTAGTAAACCTTCATAACAAATGTATCTTGTAAGAAAGAGAGTAAATAAAGCAGCACCTGTTCATCAAGCGAAATGTAATTCTTGAGCAAAACCATTCCAGACCTTAACACTTCACCTTCACTTTCCAAGCTGCGTTTCTTTTCATCCCGTCTCTCTCGATTCCTCGCAAATAGAGAAGGTTGTAAATTAAGAGGAGTGGCTTTAGGTGGGCATATATCAAAAGCACCAGAGACAGATGAGGGTTCTGAATTCACAGGCTTCCTATCACTTGATAGAGGTTTTGGACCCTTCGAAGGTGAAGGGCAAACCTTGTCACCATTTATAGAATGCGGACTAATGTCAAGGTCCTGGCAAGAGATATTTAAGTCGTTTGATTTCACACTATCATCTGTCACATTCGTTGTAGAATGTGCAATCTGAGTTCCTTTATGACTTAAGGCTGAGCAGCTAGGAGGAGAAAACAATGGAGGACTATTCTTCTGGGGGGGCATATCAGGATGAATCAAAGACTCAACTTTTTCCAAAGTACCGGTCTTTGGCTCAAAAGAACTTGGTCTTGCCTGATTTTTAGAAACATAGACAAGTTTAACTTTACTTCCACTTGAATTCACAGGCTTCCTATCACTTGCTAGAAGTTTAGGGCCCTTCGAAGGTGAAGGCCGAACCTTGTCACCATTTATAGAAGGCGGACTAATGTCAAGGTCCTGGCAAGAGATATTTAACTCGTTTGATTTCACACTATCATCTGTCACATTCGTTGTAGATTGTGCAATCTGAGTTCCTTTATGACTTAAGGCAGAGCAGCTAGGAGGAGAAAACAATGGAGGACTATTCTCCTGGGGGGGCATATCAGGATGAATCAAAGACTTAACTTGTTCCGAAGTACCGGTCTTTGGCTCAAAAGAACTTGGTCTTGCCTGATTTTTAGCAACATAGACAAGTTTATCTTTACTTCCACTTGAAGACCCTCTTGGTCCCTGGATTCAACCATAAATATGTATGTAAATGTAAGATCCCTTTGAGTTAATATAAAACAACATAAAAAATGACACTGGAATTGGGTTTCTGAATTTGGTTCAAATAACGACCATTTAACTGCTACATTGAACGAAAACACAATTCTCCTTATTGTGGGCTGGAAACCAACAACACTAATCATATTTCCGTTTCAAATGTAGTATATAAACACACCAGAAGACTTAAACACAAAAAATTAGAAAAATAACTAATGAAAAAAAAAAATCCTAATCACTTTTCATCCAAAAGATAAATAGATGATAAAGCAAACCCAGATTTGATATGAATGTTCAAACCCTAGAAAAGTAAAGTAAACCCAAGTTTCAGATTTTACTAGTTTAAATATTATAAAAAGCAAAAGTAGCCAAGATATATTTACATGCATATATAAAGTGGTAAATTTAAACTTACAGTGTTACGATAAGGAAGAGGAGTATGGCCGCCGCCGGCGGAGGCAGCAGACGGAGAGAGATTTGTTTGGGGGTTTCGTCCACCGCGACCACGACCGCAACCGCGACCGCGACCGCGATCCATGATCTTGAAGAAGGCGCGAAGCAGGAGATAAAGTTGGCGGGAGAAGATCAAGTGTTGCCAAGTTAGAAGCGCAACCAAGTTTTGAGTTTTCCTGCCTTTTTTTTCAGCAGAAGACGAGGAGGCGAATACTAAAACCAACGGCGAATCAACCTTCCATTCACTTCTTCTTCCTCCCTACTTTTCTTAGCTCTCTGTACTTGAGCGATACTCTCTCTATAAATACAGTTGTAAGAGTAATTAGATGCTTTCTCAATACTCTAAAATAACGCATCAAAAGGCTACTTTATTTATTTTTCTAATACCTTTTACATCAAGCTATACATTAATTTATTTATTTTTTTCTATATTATTTCAATATTATTTTATTATTTATTTTAAATTCTTTTTCTATATCATTTAAATATTACTTTTTATTTATTTTAACTTTTTTTCTCTTATTATAAATAATATCTTTATATCTTTAAATATTTATAACATTTATTCATATATAATATCAAAATATAATTATACTATATTTTAGATTATTCCAAAATAAATAAAATATAAATTAATACAAAATTTAAAAATAATTCTCAATATAATTATCATAACAAAATATAAAATAATAATATGTATATAAGCTTAAAAAAAATTACTAAAAACACATAATATTATTCCTAATATCAAACATGCATATAAATTTTTTTTTTAAAATAATAAAATATTTATAAAGAAGTTAATAGTTGTCTCTATATATAAATAATGAATAGTGTATTGAGCTAAAAAAAAAAATTAGAGTAACTCATTTGATAGAGTACAATTTTATCACATTTGAGTTCTACAAATAGAATGTAGCTATTTTAAAGGAGCCATTAAAAGTGCTCTAATAAACTCATGGTGGAATTAGAGCACTCCAATTAGTGCTATATCAATTCAAATTCCTCATCAAAACTGTACTTCTTCTATTTTAAAGTGTAATATTATATTACACTATATATCAACATTTACATATTTTTTTCACATTATTTAAGTATTATATTTATAATTATTATTTAATAGTTAAATAATAAAATTTTTAAAAAATAATAATAACAAATTAGCTAATGGAAAAGAGAAAAGAATAAAAGATAAAAAAAATATTTACATAAACTTAGCTATATCTAGTATAGGAATTCTTGGTTTTCATATAAATGAGCTAATGGAAATCATATTAAACATTTTAGCTATTTTTATATTTTACATTTGGACTATTTTACAACACCTATTGAAATGCTCATATTAGTAAATGATGAGAATTTTGAAAATGGAAAAATATGCTTCACTCTTCAAATATTAGATTTTTTTAAAAGGTTCAAATATTAGATCTTAAAAACATTAAAAATAAATAAATAAAATCCTGTCAGAATAAATAAAAGTAACCCTACACTTAAATAAGTATAATTTATTTAGGTCATCTTTCTTTCTTTCTTTTTTTCGGATAAAAAACTTATTTATAAGTTAAGCATTTTTAAGTTCTTTTTCAACTTTTAGGATTTAAAAAAAAAAGCTTTTTAGGATATTTGGATACAAAATAAAAGTCCTTTTAGAGATTCTATATTAGAATACTCTTTATGTTTCCTAATTTACTCATAGATTTATTTTTTTTAATTGATATCCAAACACTTGAAAAACAACTTTTCATTAAAAAAAAATCTTTATATATTAGTTATACAAACATAAAAAATAAGTCACTACTTTTACTTAATTTATTCTTTTAACTTTAAGCAAAAATAAAATTTAGCCAAATAGGACTTATTGATTGATCAATCCTAAATCAATTTTTATTTTATTTTATGATGCACATAAAAAATTATCAAAGCTCGTGGAATTCTATTTTATATTTTTAAGAGAAGGAAAATGTGTTTCTGTCTTAAAACTTGATCGCCACTAAATGCTCCTAGGGTTGTACGTTGGTTGGTTTGGTCGGGTTATAACATATTTTAAGTAACCCAATATAAATATTGGGTTGCAAATATCCAACTGTAACCCGCCCAAATAAGAAGAAAAAAAAATGTTTAACCCGCGCCAATGATTTTGAAAATTTGGTTGGGTTAACCTGTTTAAACTAGGGGTGCACATTTTGACCTGAAAACCCGACCATCTGACCCGACCCGCACCCGAGACACCCGAGAGAAACGTAAAACCCGCACATTTCGGGTCGGGTTCGGGCTCAACCCGAGCTTCATCGGGTCGGTTTCGGGTTAGACACTTAGGCAAATATCGAGTTTGGGTTTCGTAATATTTCATTTTTTTTTTTTTAGTTTTATCAAATAACCTAAACTAAAAAAGTCAAACCCCAGCCCAGCAGCAGCAAAGCAAGCCCCGAGTCCCCCCCGACCCCCTCATCCCCTCCTACCCATTCCCTTCAGCAGCTCCTCACCACCAGCAAGCCCCAAACGCGAAACGCCGACACCAGACTAGAGTTGCTGCTCCCTCCTCCCCCTTTCGTCTCCTCCGTGGGTTCGGTCAGCAACTAGGCTATGCGGCAGCGCGGTTCGTCCTCTCCGCTTGTGGGTTGGGTTCGGTCTCCTTCCTCCCTGCAAAGCCAAGCCAAGGTAAGGTAATATATACATAAATTTAATTATATATATTTATACTATATTTTTTCTGATATATATTATATATATATTGGAGAATCAGTTAGTTATATTATATATATAAATTTAATTATATATATTTATGTTATATTTTTATATTGTCTGTGAGACATGATATGATTATATAATATAATTATATATGTATATGTGATGATTAATTGATTTAGATAAATATAATATAATGTTAATGTTTGTTTGGTTTGCATTTGGTGAATTTATATTTTTGATTTTGATATAGGATTTTGAGTTTTGATTTATTATAAAGTTCTAAACTGAAAATTGTAGTAAGATAAAATTGTATGATTTTTTATTGTATTTGTTATTTTGTATATGTGGTTTGGTTTAGTGTTTGTAATGTTGGATTTTAGTTGTAGTGGATTGGACGAGATTAGTGGATTTTAGGTATGCTCGGTTGTTAATCATTATATTATATATGTCTTTGTGCTCTATAGATTATGGATCTTGATAAAGATCAAGTAGATGAAACTCTACCACCACCTCCACCTACCAATGATGAAACTCCTACAGATCAAGCATAAGGTATACCTAAAAGAAGGGGTAAAAAAAGAGAGAAACCTCTTTTGGCTCCCAAAAAAACAAAATGGTCAAATATTTGGGAGCATTTTGAAAAATTTCCCCTAGTTGATCCTAATGACAAAGAAGAGATACCCAAATGTATTTGTTGTTATTGTGGGAGTGAGTTCTTCTGTGATAGTAGAAAGCATGGGACTAGTCATCTATGGAATCACTTTAGGAATGTTTGTGAGTTTAGTCCATATAATATTGATGAGAAAAAACATAAGATTTTAAGTTTTAAGCCAGTGATAGGAGGGAAGGAGGGGGAAATAACTTTAGTTCCGATGGCTTATAACAAAGAGGCATGCAGGCTTGCATTATCAAAGAACATTGTGTTGGATGAGTTACCTTTTAGACATGTTGAGGAGGAGGGTTTCCAACAATTTGTTAGAACCATATAGCCTAGGTTTGATATCCCTTTTAGGATGATTGTTGCTCGGGATGCGTTGAAATTGTATGCTGAAGAGAAAAATAAATTGAAAAATATTTTAAAGCATGAGAGGATATCCATCACCACTGGTACATGGACTTCTATTCAGAATTTGAACTATATGGTCATCACAGCGCATTGGGTTGACTCTGATTTCAACTATCAGAAAAGAATCATAAATTTTTGTCAAGTGGTAGATCACAAGGAGGAGACTATTGGCAAAGAGATTGAGATTTGTTTAGATAATTGGAGCATTACAAAATTGTTTGCCGTTACGGTGGACAATGCTTCTTCAAATGATGTTGCTATTCGGTTTTTGAAGAGACGGTTTAGAGAAAAGGAAAATGGTCTCATTTTAGATGGAAAGCTTTTACATATGAGATGTTGTGCTCATATTGTAAACTTGATTGTCACTGAAGGATTAAAAGAGAAGCATGATTCGATTGCTAGCATTAGACATACTGTCAAATATGTTAGGTCTTCTCCCGCTAGACTCAAAAGGTTTAAAGAAGTTGTTGTAGAAGAAAAAATTGAATGCAAAGGACTTCTCTCTTTAGATGTCCAAACGAGGTGGAACTCTACATATCTCATGATTAATTGTGCATTAAGATTCCAAAAGGCTTTTGAAATTTTACTATCAGATGCAAATTTTGTGAAGTATTTTGAGGAGGTTGACAAAGATGGAAAGAAAAAGGAGGGGTCGCCTACTGAAACGGACTGGGAGAATGCAACGGTATTTGTGAAGCTTTTGGAGACTTTCTACAATATTACATTAAGGTTTAGTGGATCAAATTATGTTACAGCAGACAAGTACTTTATTGAAATATGTAATATGCAGCGCATTTTGTATAGAATGGCAGTTGAGGAGGATGACCCGTTGTTAGCGAGTATGGCATAGAGCATGAAGGTGAAATATGACAAATATTGGGGAAAGATTGAGGAATGTAACGAGGCCCTTATAATTGCCTTGGTTCTTGACCCAAGATACAAGCTCAAGTATCTCACCTATTGCTTCCAAGCTTTTTATGGTCCACTGACATGCGCTCAGATGGTTAATGAGGTAGAACAAACATTACGATCACTATTTGATTTGTATGGTGGGGGCTCTACATTACTTTAGCCATCTATGACCCAGTCTCAGTCTCAGTCTTAGTCTCTGTCTCACTATTTGCCTCAGCCTAGTGGATCTTCCTCTTCCTCATTCACTACTACTTTTACTTTTATTTTGAATAAGTATGCTTCGTTGCATGATGAGTTTGTACAACAAAGGAAAGAGGAAGATGGTGGTAAGACAAAGAATGAGATTGATAGGTATCTAACTGAGGATGCTAAACCTATGATTGAGGGTGTCAACTTCGACATTTTGAAATGGTGGGCCGGAAATGCATCCAAGTACAAGATCTTGTCAACCATTGCTCATGATGTGTTAGCCATACTAGTTACAACTGTTGCTTCTGAGGCTACCTTTTTGACTGGTGGTAGAATTTTAGATCCCTTTAGGAGCTCACTAAGTCCTAAAATGGTTGAATGTTTAATATATCTCAAAAATTGGTGGAGCAGTTCACATCAACCAATCATTGTCCGAGAGTACATGAATGAAAATGAAGTTCTAGAGACATCAGAGATTCTGGAGTCTGGTAAGTTGTTAAACAAACTTTAATTTAGAATTTTGTTTATGGAATTAAATATTGTTTGAAATTAAATAATATTTTATGGAAATGTATAATATTGTAGAGATCACAGGTGATAGTGATACTACAATTACTGGAGCTAGTGGTACTGAAAATGTTTCTGCTTCGCCTTCTGGTTCTATTAATGCTCCATCTACAGCCTCATCAGTTGCACAAGGAACTGATTGAATGAAGACGGGAACCTCATCTTTAGACTTTGGTTCTTTTGTGGATTTTTTAAGTTTTAGTAGTTTAGTAACTTTTTGTTAAGGACTTTGAAATTTGAATTTGGACTTTTTCATTTTGGACTATGGCATTGGTAATTTGGTAAGGACTTTGAAACTTGATAGTGATGTTTAGTTATTGTCACTATGTGATTGGTCATGAAGATCCATTTAAGTAAAGCTTATATTATATCATTTTGGCATATCATGTTATCCTGTTTTTTTTTTAACTTAAAAGAACTTTTGGGCATGTCTTTATCATATAACAATTATTTTATGCTTAAGGATTTAAATTAAAACCCCTTTAGTCCATGATTCTACACACACCACCAAAAATTCCAAATTTTAAATTCAATGAAACATAATTGTGGTACTACTACTTCCTTGAATTTTTTTTTCCAATTTGCAATAAAAGTGGGGTATTTTTATTTATTTATTTATTTTTAAAGTAGGTTTTAAGGGAATAGAGAATTTGAGAAAAAATGGCATAATAATGTAATTACTATTCTTACTACTACTTGTACTAAGTTTTAAAGTAAGACAATGAAATGCAATTGCATAATAATATTTCATTGCCAATTGCAAAAGTAGCTAGTTGCTCTTATTGATATTCTAATTTTGAGTAAACTTGTTGAACATCATCAAATCTAAAAATATGAGTTTTTTAGTATGGTTGTCTTTTGAGTAACCCGCACCTTACCTGAACCCGACCCGAACCTGACCCGAACCCAACCCCCTCCTTCGGGCGGGTTCGGTTGCACTTATCCCACACCCGAACCCGACACTTCCCCACCCGACCCGATCTGAACCCGAAGAAAATCCGAGAGCAATTCGGGCGGGTTTGGTAATAATATCTTCCACCCAACTAACCCGAACCCGACAAACCCGAACCCGACAAACCCGCCCGATGTGCACCCTTAGTTTAAACTGAGCTTCAATGGTTTTTTTTTTTAATTTTTAAATAATCAAATTCAATAAACTACATATTTCAAGCTTAAAGATATTATATTCTAAATTCATATCATTCATTTTATTTTTAGAAAAGATAATTAATGTAATATTATAATATATATGTATAAAAGAAGTCTAATTTGGATGGTTTGAATTTTCGCTGAGTTATCTGGATTGCGGTTTTGACTAGTTTATTAGGTTTGATTTGGGTGGATTATTCAGTTTGGGCAGTTTGCGAATTTTTTTTAACAACCCTAAATGCCCCATAAAAAATTATCAAACATGCCTAATAAAATCAATTTTTTACCTAATTTGCTTGACATTTTGATGAGCATTGAAATTCATAGAATATGGATGTCTAATGCATTTAGATGCCACCTCAATAGTGATATTCTTGAATTTTTCATTACAAAACATAGTAATTATCCATAGCATTAAGGTGGCATCAAAATGTATCGAAATATTAAGACTATTGATACTTAAAATTTTGATGGCCATTAAGGATACATTCAAATAAATCTAAATGTTTATAAATTAAAATTAGTTTGCAACTCATCAAGAAATTTTTTAAGAAAAAAGTAGGGAGAAGTAAAAAAAAAAAAAGTTGTTTGGCAAGAGATGAAAAGAAATTTAGAAAGAAAAAATATGGCGACCCACGTTAAATATTTTCTCTCCAAATGGAGAAAAAACCAAAGAGATAACGTGGAGCTTATTAATTGAAGATTAAAGTGTTACTCAAAATTATTTGTAATTCAACATTTTTGTAGAAAAGAAAAAGTGAAGAAAAAAATTTATTTTTGCTCACTTAAAAAATAATAATAATAATTTGATGTTGCTTTTATTTTTTATTTTTTTGGTGAACATGAATATGATTTTTTAGATTTATATATGGTTAAAAATTATCACCAAATAATAATAATATATAAAAATTAATTAGTGGAAAAGAACTAAAAATATATATACTATCTGTATTTTCTCAATACGACAACGTGATCTTAATAGCTAGTGCATTTAGTTATCCTCTGAACATGAAACTCAAGAAGTTAAAGGGTTATTTCATTGTGACCAGAAAACATGCTCGAGGGTTTACTTATGGAGTTAATTCTCGAAGACCCCCAATGGGAAGTAATCCCACTGCGACTCTACCGACTCAGTAGAGGTCCTTAGGACGTGATATGCCCATTAATCCTCGAGGACATCCCATTATAGAAGGTGATAATATTTTTTAAACCAATTAATAGTTTTTTTTCGAAAATAGTTACTAGTTGCTACACTTATAAAAAGTAGCTTACTAATTTTGAATCCACTTACAAAATTTGTAAAATATAAATTATAGTAACAATGTTAAATTAAATATATTGTGTTTTATTTGAATAAGAATTTAAAAAATTATGCCAATTGTGAGTTTTAGTTCCTTCTAACGGACTATTTTGTTTTTTTGTTTTTCTTTTTAATTTATTATATAAGTTTGGGTTTTCACCAATTTTGCCAAATTTACCAAACCCAATTCTATTTTCTTCATTTTCCTCATTATTTTCTTGTTGTTTTATTTCTCTTCCATTGGCAAGTCATGGACCATCACGTTAGATTATATTCAATGGAAATAGAGAATCCAAAATACAACTTGTACGCCCTAATTTTCCACGGGCTATTAGCGAACTGAAATATGACATAATTATATTAGCCACGTGGAGGCCACATGCCCGGATCTGCTGTTGTCAGGTCCTACCTCTTTAGCTTGTCGTAACCAAAGGTTTATTAAGATCACTAAGGAGCCGAGTTAGAGGTATGAAGATCGCGAGTTCAGAAGGCATCCAGCTCGAGGCCGAGCTTGAGTTGGAAGCCGTGACCCTTTATAAAGTCAACCACGCAATGTAAACGTGCATATATCAGACATCACGTGTCTGATATATCCCTGAATTCTTGGACACGCAGCATAAACGTGTGTGTTCAGGCACCCACGATTGGGTTGGGCCGTGCGGCCCATTATCCCCCTTACCTATTGATTAGACCACACTTCATTTGTCAGGTTTTAGGAATTAATCAAGAATGTCACAGAAATGACAGGATGGGTAAGAAGGTCACGGGATGACCCCCCTTGCTGACCCCCAGGTGTCCTCTCCTATAAATATGAAGACCCTGGGAGTTGCAAAGGGTTGGATTCTATTGTGTAAAGAAATACCCTGTAAAGAATACCAGAAATATAGCAATAATATTGGCTGGTTGAGTAGAAGGATTTTAACCTTTGAACTACCTAAAAAAGTATTGGTATCTTCAGTTCATTTTAACATCATTCATCTGTTTCGGTTCATCACTTAGCACTAATCTCATTCTCTTAGTTTCTTAATTACCTGTTGGAGAAGAACCGCGTCAACAGTTTGGTGCTTTCATTAAGAGCTTGTTAGATTGGTTCTATCGCAAATACCCAACCATGGTGATCACTCGCTCAAGACACGGTAATTAGGCGGACCAATATGATGGGCAGGAGGCCCATCATGCTGCCATCTCCGATGAGCAAAACCTTGAAGTTCAGCAGCGGCCGGGCAAGCAGCCAATAGGCCAAGATGACACTGGAAGTTCGGCACCCCGGCCACCTAATCCGAACCCGAATTTTTACACGGCAGTAGAGATGGAGAATACTCAACTGAGGAGTCAGCTGGCGAAAGCTAACCAGCAGATTAAGGAGGTGTTGGCCCGACTACCCCCTCTTACAACCGACGCTAACATC